>NW_027117072.1:0-42515 GCF_024137725.1 Prorops nasuta | reverse complement strand
GGTCTTGGCGGGGGGCTTGGGGGCGGTACTTAGGGGGGTACTTAAGGGGGTACTTAGGGGGGTCTTGGGGGGGGGGGTACTTAGGGGGGTCTTAGGGTGGTACTTAGAGGGGTACTTACGGGGGTTCTTAGGGGGGTCTTGGGGGGGTACTTAGGGGGTTACTTAGGGGGGTACTTAGGGGGTACTTAGGGGGGTTCATAGGGGGGTCTTGGGGGGGTACTTAGGGGGGTCTTGACGGGGGGCTTCGGGGCGGTACTTAGGGGGGTACATAGGGGTGTAATTAAGGGGGGAGTGGTGTGGGGTACTTAGGTGGGTACTTAGGGGGGTTTTGGGGGGGGGGGGGACTTGTGTGGGGTACTTAGGGGGGTACTTAGGGGGGTCTTGGGAGGGTATTTGGGGTGGTACTTAGGGGTACTTGGGGGGGGGTTACTTAGGGGGGTCTTGGAGGGTATTTGGGGGGTACTTAGGGGGACTTGGGGGGGGGGTACTTAGGGGGGGTACTTATGGGGGTACTTAGGGTGGTCTTGGGGGGTACTTAGGGCGGTCTTAGTGGGTACTTAGGGGGGGGGGCTTGGGGGCGGTACTTAGGTGGGTACTTCGGGTGGTCTTGGGGGTGTATTTAGAGTGGTACTTATGGTGGTCTTGGGGGGGGGCTTGGGTGGGTGCTTAGGGGGGTACTTAGGGGGGTCTTTGGGTGGTACTTAGGGGGTGCTTAGGTTGGCCTTGGGGGGGGGGGCGCTTGGGGGGGTACTTAGGGGACAACTTGAAGGGGTCTTGGGGGGGGGACTTGTGTGGGGTACTTAGGGGGGTCTTGGGGGGGGGTACTTAGGGGTGCTTGAGGGGGTACTTAGGGGGGTACTTAGGCGGGTCTTGGGGGTGGTACTTAGGGGGGTCTTGGTGGGTTACTTAGGGGGGTACTTAGGGGGGTTTTGGGGGGTCTCTTGTGTGGGGTACTTAGGGGGTCTTGGGTGGGTACTTAGGGGGGTCTTAGGGGGGTACTTAGGGGGGTCTTGGGGGGTACTTAGGAGCCCCTTGGGGGGTACTTGGGGGGGTACTTAGGGGGGTACTTAGGGGGGGTACTTAGGGGGGTCTTGGGGGGGGGCTTGGGGGGGAGGGTACTTAGGGTGGTCTTGGCGGGGGGCTTGGGGGCGGTACTTAGGGGGGTACTTAGGGGGGTCTTGGGGGGGGTACTTAGGGGGGTACTTAGGGGGGTCTTAGGGGGGTACTTAGAGGGGTACTTAAGGGGGTCTTGGGGGGGTACTTAGGGAGTTACTTAGGGGGGGTACTTAGGGGGGTACTTAGGGGGGTCTTGGGGGGTACTTATGGGGGTACTTAGGGGGGTCTTGGGGGGGGTACTTAGGGGGGTCTTGGCGGGGGCTTGGGGGCGGTACTTAGGGGGGTACATAGGGGCTGTAATTAGGGGGGGACTGGTGTGGGGTTCTTAGGTGGTTACTTAGGGGGGTTTTGGGGGGGGGGACTTGTGTGGGGTACTTAGGGAGGTACTTAGAGGGGTCTTGGGAGGGTATTTGGGGTGGTACTTAGGGGGACTTGGGGGGGGGGGTACTTAGGGGGGTCTTGGGAGGGTATTTGGGGGGGTACTTAGGGAGACTTGGGGGGGGGGGGTACTTAGGGGGGTACTTATGGGGGTACTTAGGGTGGTCTTGGGGGGTACTTAGGGCGGTCTTAGTGGGTACTTAGGGGGGACTTGGAGGGGTACTTGGGGGGGGGGGCTTGGGGGCGGTACTTAGGTGGGTACTTCGGGTGGTCTTGGGGTGTACTTAGGGGGGTACTTAGGGTGGTCTTGGAGGGGGGGGCTTGGGGGGGTACTTAGGGGGGTACTTAGGGGGGTCTTTGGGGGGTACTTAGGGGGGTGCTTAGGGGGGTCTTGGGGGGGTTCATAGGGGGGTCTTGGGGGGGTAATTAGGGGGGTCTTGGCGGGGGGCTTGGGGTCGGTACTTAGGGGGGTACAAAGGGGGGTCTTGGGAGGGTATTTGGGGGGGGTACTTAGGGGGACTTGGGGGGGCGGTACATAGGGGGGTACTTATGGGGGTACTTAGGGTGGTCTTGGGGGGTACTTAGGGGGGTTTTGGTGTGTACTTAGGGGGGACTTGGGGGGGTACTTAGGGGGGTACTTAGGGGTGCTTGAGGGGGTACTTAAGGGGGTACTTAGGGGGTTCTTGGGGGGGGTACTTAGGGGGGGTACTTAGTGGGGTCTTGAGGTGGTACTTAGGGGGTCTGGGAGGGGTACTTAAAGGGGTCTTGGCGGGGGGCTTGGGGGGGGGGGGACTGGGGGGGGGACTTTGGGCGGTAATTAGTGGGGTACTGAGGGGGGTCTGGGGGGGGACTTGGTAGGGGGGACTTGGGGGGTACATAGGGGTGTCTTGGGAGGGGGCTTGGAGGGACTTGTGGGGGATACTTTGGGGGGAGCTTAGGGTGGTACTTAGGGGGGTCTTGGGGGGGGGCTTGGTGGTGGGGTGACTTGGGGGGGGGGTACTTAAATGGGTACTTAGGGTGGTCTTGGGGGGGGGACTTAGGGGAGGGTACTTTGGGGGGGGGGGGTACTTTGGGGGGGGGGTACTTTGAGGGGTACTTAGTGGGGTCTTGGGGGGGGACTTTTGGGGGGTAAAGAGGGGGGGTAAAGAGGGGGGGTACTTAGGGGGTTACTTAGAGGGGGACTAAGGGGGGGAGACTTGGGGGGGGACTTGGGGGCGGAATTTGGGGGGGGGACTTGGGGGCGTAATTTGGGGGGGGGGACTTGGGGGTGGGGGTACTTTGGGGGGGGGGTAATTTAAGGGTTACTTAGTGGTGTCTTGGGGGTTGGCTTGGTGGGGGACTTAGGGGGGGTACTTTGGGGGGGTACTTAGGGGGGTCTTGGAGGGGAATTGGGAGTGGGGCACATATGGTGGTACTTAGGGGGGTTTTGGGGGTGGGACTTGTGTGGGGTACTTAGGGGGTTCTTGGGTGGGTACTTAGGGGGGTACTTAGGGGGGTCTTGGGAGGGTATTTGGGGTGGTACTTGGGGGGACTTGGGGGGGAGGGGGGGTACATAAGGGGGGTACTAATGGGGGTACTTAGGGTGGCCTTGGGGGGGTACCTAGGGGGGTCTTGGTTGGTACTTAGGGGGGACTTGGGGGGTACTTGGTGGGGTACTTAGGGGTGTACTTAGGGGGGACTTGGGGGGTACTTAGTGGTGGTACTTAGGTGGGTCTTGGGGGGGGGGGGTACTAAGGATGGTCTTGGGGGAATACAAGGGGGGTACTTAGGGGTCTTGGGGGGGGGGGGTACTGAGGGGGGTTCTTAGGGGGGTACTTAGGGGGGTTTTGGGGGGGACTTGTGTGGGGTAGTTAGGGGGGGTCTTGGGTGGGTACTTAGGGGGGTACTTAGGGGGTACTTAGGGGGGTCTTGGTGGGTACTCAGGGGGGACTTGGGGGGGTACTTGGGGGGGTACTTAGGGGGGTTCTTAGGGGGGTACTTAGGGGGACTTGGGGGATACTTAGTGGGGTACTTATGGGGGTCTTGGGGAAGACTTGGGGGGGGTGGTACTTAGGGGGGTACTTAGGGGGGTCTTTGGGGGGTACTTAGGGGGGCTTGGGAGGGTACTTGGAGGGGTACTTAGGGGGACTTGGGGGGGGGGCTTAGGGTGGTACTTATGGGGGTACTTAGGGTGGTCTTGGGGGGTACTTAGGGTGGTCTTGTGGGGTACTTAGGGGGGACTTGGAGGGGTACTAAGGGGGGTACTTAGGGGGGACTTGGGGGTTACTTAGGGGGGTACTTAGTGTGGTACTTAGGGGGGGACTGGTGTGGGGTACTTAGGGGGTCTTGGGTGGGTACTTAGGGGGGTACTTAGGGGGGTCTTGGTTGGTACTTAGGGAGGACTTGGGGGGGTACTTAGAGGGTACTTATGGGAGTACTTAGGGTGGTTTTTAGGGGGGTCTTGGGGGGTACTTAGGGGGATCTTGGGGGGTACCTGCGGGGGTACTTAGCGGGGTACTTAGGGGAGTCTTGGGGTGGTTTCAAGGGGGATGGGCTTGGGGGGGTATTTATGGGGGTCTTTTGGGGGGGACTTGGGAGGGGGGGTATTTAGGGTGGTACGTAGGGTGCTCTTGGGGGGGTATTTAGGTGGGTCTTGGGGGTGGTACTTAGAGAGGTACTTAGGGGGGTCTTGGGGGGGTACTTAGGGGAACCTGGGGGGGGGGGGAATTTAGGCGGGTTCTTAAGGGGGTTTTGGGGGGGGTCTTAGGGGGGATTTGGGGGTGGGGAATTTAGGGGGGTTCTTAAGGGGATCTTGGGGGGGTGGTCTTGGGGGGGGATTTGGGGATGGGTACTTTGGGGGGTCTAGGGGAGGGGACTTGAGGGGGGGGACTGGGGGGGGGACTTTGGGCGGTAATTAGTGGGGTACTGAGGGGGGTCTGGGGGGGGACTTGGTAGGTGGACTTGGGGGGTACATAGGGGTGTCTTGGGAGGGGGCTTGGAGGGGTGACTTGGGAGGGGGGGGTACTTAAATGGGTACTTAGGGTGGTCTTGGAAGGGGAACTTAGGGGAGGGTACTTTGGGGGGGGGGGTACTTTGGGGGGGGGGGGTACTTTGAGGGGTACTTAGTGGGGTCTTGGGGGGGACTTTTGGGGGGTAAAGAGGGGGGTACTTAGGGGGTTACTTAGAGGGGGACTAAGGGGGGGAGACTTGGGGGGGGACTTGGGGGCGGAATTTGGGGGGGGGGACTTGGGGGCGTAATTTGGGGGGGGGACTTGGGGGTGGGGGAACTTTGGGGGGGGGGTAATTTAAGGGTTACTTAGTGGTGTCTTGGGGGGTGGCTTGGTGGGGGGACTTAGGGGGGGTACTTTGGGGGGTACTTAGGGGGGTCTTGGAGGGGAATTGGGAGTGGGGCACATATGGTGGTACTTAGGGGGGTTTTGGGGGTGGGACTTGTGTGGGGTACTTAGGGGGTTCTTGGGTGGGTACTTAGGGGGGGTACTTAGGGGGGTCTTGGGAGGGTATTTGGGGTGGTACTTGGGGGACTTGGGGGGGAGGGGGGTACATAGGGGGGTACTAATGGGGGTACTTAGGGTGGCCTTGGTGGGTACTCAGGGGGGACTTGGGGGGGTACTTGGGGGGGTACTTAGGGGGGTTCTTAGGGGGGTACTTAGGGGGACTTGGGGGATACTTAGTGGGGTACTTATGGGGGTCTTGGGGAAGACTTGGGGGGGGGGGTGGTACTTAGGGGGGTACTTAGGGGGGACTTGTGTGGGGTACTTGGGGGGTCTTGGGTTGGTACTTAGGGGGGGTACTTAGGGGGGTTTGGGAGGGTACTTGGAGGGGTACTTAGGGGGACTTTGGGGGGGGCTTAGGGGGGTACTTATGGGGGTACTTAGGGTGGTCTTGTGGGGTACTTAGGGGGGACTTGGAGGGGTACTAAGGGGGGTACTTAGGGGGGACTTGGGGGGGGTACTTAGGGGGGTACTTAGGGGGGGCTTGGGGGCGGTACTTAGGGGGATACAAAGGGGTGTAATTAGGGGGGGACTGGTGTGTGGTACTTAGGGGGGTTTTGTGGGGGGACTTGTGTGGGGTACTGAGGGGGGTCTTGGTTGGGTACTTAGGGGGGTACTTAGGGGGGTCTTGGGAGGGTATTTGGGGGGGTACTTAGGGGGACTTGGGGGGGGGGCGTTACATAGGGGGGTACTTAGGGGGGTCTTGGGAGGGTACTTAGGGTTGACTTGGGGGGGTACTTAGGGGGGTACTTAGGGGGGTTTTGGGGAGGGACTTGTGTGGGGTACTTAGGGGGTCTTGGATGGGTACTTAGGGGGGTACTTAGGGGGGTAATTAGGGGGTCTTGGGGGGGACTTGGGGGGGGGGTACTGAGGGGGGTTCTTAGGGTGATACTTAGGGGGGTTTTGGGGGGGACTTGTGTGGGGTAGTTAGGGGGGTCTTGGGTGGGTACTTAGGGGGGTACTTAGGGGGTACTTAGGGGGGTCTTGGTGGGTACTCAGGGGGGACTTGGGGGGGTACTTGGGGGGGTACTTAGGGGGGTTCTTAGGGGGGTACTTAGGGGGACTTGGGGATACTTAGTGGGGTACTTATGGGGGTCTTGGGGAAGACTTGGGGGGGGTGGTACTTAGGGGGGTACTTAGGGGGGACTTGTGTGGGGTACTTGAGGGGGTCTTGGGTTGGTACTTAGGGGGGTACTTAGGGGGGTCTTTGGGGGTACTTAGGGGGGCTTGGGAGGGTACTTGGAGGGGTACTTAGGGGGACTTGGGGGGGGGGCTTAGGGGGGTACTTATGGGGGTACTTAGGGTGGTCTTGGGGGGTACTTAGGGTGGTCTTGTGGGGTACTTAGGGGGGACTTGGAGGGGTACTAAGGGGGGTACTTAGGGGGGACTTGGGGGTTACTTAGGGGGGTACTTAGGGGGCCTTGGGGGGGACTTGGGGGGGGGGGGGGTACTTAAGGGGGTACTTAGGGGGGTCTTGGGGGGGGGGGGGGTACTTAGTGTGGTACTTAGGGGGGGACTGGTGTGGGGTACTTAGGGGGTCTTGGGTGGGTACTTAGGGGGGTACTTAGGGGGGTCTTGGTTGGTACTTAGGGAGGACTTGGGGGGGTACTTAGAGGGTACTTATGGGAGTACTTAGGGTGGTTTTTAGGGGGGTCTTGGGGGGTACTTAGGGGGATCTTGGGGGGTACTTGCGGGGGGTACTTAGCGGGGTACTTAGGGGGGTCTTGGGGTGGTTTCAAGGGGGATGGGCTTGGGGGGGTATTTATGGGGGTCTTGGGGGGGGGACTTGGGAGGGGGGGTATTTAGGGTGGTACGTAGGGTGGTCTTGGGGGGGTATTTAGGTGGGTCTTGGGGGTGGTACTTAGAGAGGTACTTAGGGGGGGCTTGGGTGGGGGGTACTTAGGGTGGTCTTGGCGGGGGGCTTGGGGGCGGTACTTAGGGGGGTACTTAAGGGGGTACTTAGGGGGGTCTTGGGGGGGGGGGGTACTTAGGGGGGTCTTAGGGGGGTACTTAGAGGGGTACTTACGGGGGTTCTTAGGGGGGTCTTGGGGGGGTACTTAGGGGGTTACTTAGGGGGGTACTTAGGGGGGTACTTAGGGGGGTTCATAGGGGGTCTTGGGGGGGTACTTAGGGGGGTCTTGGCGGGGGGCTTCGGGGCGGTACTTAGGGGGGTACATAGGGGTGTAATTAAGGGGGGAGTGGTGTGGGGTACTTAGGTGGGTACTTAGGGGGGTTTTGGGGGGGGGGGACTTGTGTGGGGTACTTAGGGGGGTACTTAGGGGGGTCTTGGGAGGGTATTTGGGGTGGTACTTAGGGGGACTTGGGGGGGGGTTACTTAGAGGGGTCTTGGGAGGGTATTTGGGGGGGTCTTGGGAGGGTATTTGGGGTGGTACTTAGGGGGACTTGGGGGGGGGGGGTACTTAGGGGGGTACTTATGGGGGTACTTAGGGTGGTCTTGGGGGGTACTATAGGGCGGTCTTAGTGGGTACTTAGGGGGGGGGGGCTTGGGGGCGGTACTTAGGTGGGTACTTCGGGTGGTCTTGGGGGTGTATTTAGGGTGGTACTTATGGTGGTCTTGGGGGGGGGGCCTGGGTGGGTGCTTAGGGGGGTACTTAGGGGGGTCTTTGGGTGGTACTTAGGGGGGTGCTTATGTTGGCCTTGGGGTGGGGGCGCTTGGGGGGGTACTTAGGGGACAACTTGAAGGGGTCTTGGGGGGGGGACTTGTGTGGGGTACTTAGGGGGGTCTTGGGGGGGGTACTTAGGGGTGCTTGAGGGGGTACTTAGGGGGGTACTTAGGCGGGTCTTGGGGGTGGTACTTAGGGGGGGTACTTAGGGGGGTCTTGTGGGGGACTTGGGGGGGGGGGTACTTAAGGGGGTCTTGGGGGGGTCTTAGGGGGGGTACTCAGTGTGGTACATAGGGGGGGACTGGTGTGGGGTACTTAGGGGGGTTTTGGTGGGGGACTTGTGCGGGGTACTTAGGGGGGTCTTGGGGGGGGTACTTAGGGGGTTACTTAGGGGGGTACTTAGGGGGGTACTTAGGGGGGTCTTGGGGGGGTACTTAGGGGGGTACTTAGGGGGGGCTTGGGGGCGGTACTTAGGGGGATACAAAGGGGTGTAATTAGGGGGGGACTGGTGTGTGGTACTTAGGGGGGTTTTGGGGGGGGACTTGTGTGGGGTACTGAGGGGGGTCTTGGTTGGGTACTTAGGGGGGTACTTAGGGGGGTCTTGGGAGGGTATTTGGGGGGGTACTTAGGGGGACTTGGGGGGGGGGGGCGTTACATAGGGGGGTACTTAGGGGGGTCTTGGGAGGGTACTTAGGGTTGACTTGGGGGGGTACTTAGGGGGGTACTTAGGGGGGTAATTAGGGGGTCTTGGGGGGGACTTGGTGGGGGGGGACTTGGGGGGGGTATTTATGGGGGTCTTGGGGGGGGACTTGGGAGGGGGGTACTTAGTGTGGTACTTAGGGGGGGACTGGTGTGGGGTACTTAGGGGGGTACTTAGGGGGGTACTTAGGGGGGTAATTAGGGGGGTCTTGGGGGGGTACTTAGGGGGGTACTTAGGGGGGGCTTGGGGGCGGTACTTAGGGGGGTACAAAGGGGTGTAAATAGGGGGGGACTGGTGTGGGGTACTTAGGGGGGTTTTGGGGGGGGACTTGTGTGGGGTACTTAGGGTGGTCTTGGGGGGTACTTAGGGGGGTACTTAGGGGGGTTTTGGGGGGGGTACTTAGGGGGGTACTTAGGGGTGCTTGAGGGGGGTACTTAAGGAGGTACTTAGGTGGTTCTTGGGGGGGTACTTAGGGGGTACTTAGGCGGGTCTTGGGGGTGGTACTCGGGGGGGGGGCTTGGGGGCGGTACTTAGGTGGGTACTTCGGGTGGTCTTGGGGGTGTACTTAGGGGGGTACTTAGGGGGGTCTTTGGGGGGTACTTAGGGGGGTGCTTAGGTTGGCCTTGGGGGGGGGCGCTTGGGGGGGTACTTAGGGGACAACTTGAAGGGGTCTTGGGGGGGGACTTGTGTGGGGTACTTAGTGGGGTCTTGGGGGGGGGGTACTTAGGGGTGCTTGAGGGGGTACTTAGGGGGGTACTTAGGCGGGTCTTGGGGGTGGTACTTAGGGGGGTCTTGGTGGGTTACTTAGGGGGGTACTTAGGGGGGTTTTGGGGGGGGACTTGTGTGGGGTACTTAGGGGGTCTTTGGTGGGTACTTAGGGGGGTACTTAGGGGGTACTTAGGGGGGTCTTAGGAGGGTACTTAGGGGGGTCTTAGGGGGGTACTTAGGGGGGTCTTTGGGGGGACTTGGGGAGGCGGTACATAGGGGGGTACTTATGGGGGTACTTAGGGTGGTCTTGGGGGGTACTTAGGGGGGTCTTGGTGGGTACTTAGGGAGGACTTGGGGGGGTACTTGGTGGGGTACTTAGGGGTGTACTTAGGGGGGACTTGGGGGGTACTTAGTGGGGTACTTAGGTGGGTCTTGGGGGGGGGGGGGTACTAAGGGTGGTCTTGGGGGAAAACAAGGGGGGTACTTAGGGGGTCTTGGGGGGGGGTACTGAGGGGGGTTCTTAGGGGGATACTTAGGGGGGTTTTGGGGGGGACTTGTGTGGGGTAGTTAGGGGGGTCTTGGGTGGGTACTTAGGGTGGTACTTAGGGGGTACTTAGGGGGGTCTTGGTGGGTACTCAGGGGGGACTTGGGGGGGTACTTGGGGGGGTACTTAGGGGGGTTCTTAGGGGGGTACTTAGGGGGACTTGGGGGATACTTAGTGGGGTACTTATGGGGGTCTTGGGGAAGACTTGGGGGGGGTGGTACTTAGGGGGGTACTTAGGGGGGACTTGTGTGGGGGTACTTGAGGGGGTCTTGGGTTGGTACTTAGGGGGGTACTTAGGGGGGTCTTTGGGGGGTACTTAGGGGGGCTTGGGAGGGTACTTGGAGGGGTACTTAGGGGGACTTGGGGGGGGGGGGCTTAGGGGGGTACTTATGGGGGTACTTAGGGTGGTCTTGGGGGGTACTTAGGGTGGTCTTGTGGGGTACTTAGGGGGGACTTGGAGGGGTACTAAGGGGGGTACTTAGGGGGGACTTGGGGGTTACTTAGGGGGGTACTTAGGGGGCCTTGGGGGGGAATTGGGGGGGGGGGGGTACTTAAGGGGGTACTTAGGGGGGTCTTGGGGGGGGGGTACTTAGTGTGGTACTTAGGGGGGGACTGGTGTGGGGTACTTAGGGGGTCTTGGGTGGGTACTTAGGGGGGTACTTAGGGGGGTCTTGGTTGGTACTTAGGGAGGACTTGGGGGGGGTACTTAGAGGGTACTTATGGGAGTACTTAGGGTGGTTTTTAGGGGGGTCTTGGGGGGTACTTAGGGGGATCTTGGGGGGTACTTGCGGGGGTACTTAGCGGGGTACTTAGGGGGGTCTTGGGGTGGTTTCAAGGGGGATGGGCTTGGGGGGGGTATTTATGGGGGTCTTGGGGGGGGGACTTGGGAGGGGGGGTATTTAGGGTGGTACGTAGGGTGGTCTTGGGGGGGTATTTAGGTGGGTCTTGGGGGTGGTACTTAGAGAGGTACTTAGGGGGGGCTTGGGTGGGGGGTACTTAGGGTGGTCTTGGCGGGGGGCTTGGGGGCGGTACTTAGGGGGGTACTTAAGGGGGTACTTAGGGGGGTCTTGGGGGGGGGTACTTAGGGGGGTCTTAGGGGGGGTACTTAGAGGGGTACTTACGGGGGTTCTTAGGGGGGTCTTGGGGGGGTACTTAGGGGGTTACTTAGGGGGGTACTTAGGGGGGTACTTAGGGGGGTTCATAGGGGGGTCTTGGGGGGGTACTTAGGGGGGTCTTGGCGGGGGGCTTCGGGGCGGTACTTAGGGGGGTACATAGGGGTGTAATTAAGGGGGGAGTGGTGTGGGGTACTTAGGTGGGTACTTAGGGGGGTTTTGGGGGGGGGGGGGACTTGTGTGGGGTACTTAGGGGGGTACTTAGGGGGGTCTTGGGAGGGTATTTGGGGTGGTACTTAGGGGGACTTGGGGGGGGGTTACTTAGAGGGGTCTTGGGAGGGTATTTGGGGGGGTCTTGGGAGGGTATTTGGGGTTGGTACTTAGGGGGACTTGGGGGGGGGGTACTTAGGGGGGTACTTATGGGGGTACTTAGGGTGGTCTTGGGGGGTACTTAGGGCGGTCTTAGTGGGTACTTAGGGGGGGGGGGGCTTGGGGGCGGTACTTAGGTGGGTACTTCGGGTGGTCTTGGGGGTGTATTTAGGGTGGTACTTATGGTGGTCTTGGGGGGGGGCCTTGGGTGGGTGCTTAGGGGGGTACTTAGGGGGGTCTTTGGGTGGTACTTAGGGGGGTGCTTAGGTTGGCCTTGGGGTGGGGGCGCTTGGGGGGGTACTTAGGGGACAACTTGAAGGGGTCTTGGGGGGGGGACTTGTGTGGGGTACTTAGGGGGGTCTTGGGGGGGGGTACTTAGGGGTGCTTGAGGGGGTACTTAGGGGGGTACTTAGGCGGGTCTTGGGGGTGGTACTTAGGGGGGTACTTAGGGGGGTCTTGTGGGGGACTTGGGGGGGGGGGGTACTTAAGGGGGTCTTGGGGGGGTCTTAGGGGGGTACTCAGTGTGGTACATAGGGGGGGACTGGTGTGGGGTACTTAGGGGGGTACTTAGGGGGGTTTTGGTGGGGGACTTGTGCGGGGTACTTAGGGGGGTCTTGGGGGGGTACTTAGGGGGTTACTTAGGGGGGTACTTAGGGGGGTACTTAGGGGGGTCTTGGGGGTGGTACTTAGGGGGGTACTTAGGGGGGGCTTGGGGGCGGTACTTAGGGGGATACAAAGGGGTGTAATTAGGGGGGGACTGGTGTGTGGTACTTAGGGGGGTTTTTGGGGGGGGACTTGTGTGGGGTACTGAGGGGGGTCTTGGTTGGGTACTTAGGGGGGTACTTAGGGGGGTCTTGGGAGGGTATTTGGGGGGGTACTTAGGGGGACTTGGGGGGGGGGGCGTTACATAGGGGGGTACTTAGGGGGGTCTTGGGAGGGTACTTAGGGTTGACTTGGGGGGGTACTTAGGGGGGTACTTAGGGGGGTTTTGGGGAGGGACTTGTGTGGGGTACTTAGGGGGTCTTGGATGGGTACTTAGGGGGGGTACTTAGGGGGGTAATTAGGGGGTCTTGGGGGGGACTTGGTGGGGGGGGACTTGGGGGGGGTATTTATGGGGGTCTTGGGGGGGGACTTGGGAGGGGGGGGTACTTAGTGTGGGTACTTAGGGGGGGGACTGGTGTGGGGTACTTAGGGGGGTACTTAGGGGGGTACTTAGGGGGGTACTTAGGGGGGTCTTGGGGGGGGTACTTAGGGGGGTACTTAGGGGGGGCTTGGGGGCGGTACTTAGGGGGGTACAAAGGGGTGTAAATAGGGGGGGACTGGTGTGGGGTACTTAGGGGGGTTTTGGGGGGGGACTTGTGTGGGGTACTTAGGGTGGTCTTGGGGGGGTACTTAGGGGGGTACTTAGGGGGGTTTTGGGGGGGTACTTAGGGGGGTACTTAGGGGTGCTTGAGGGGGTACTTAAGGAGGTACTTAGGTGGTTCTTGGGGGGGTACTTAGGGGGTACTTAGGCGGGTCTTGGGGGTGGTACTCGGGGGGGGGGGCTTGGGGGCGGTACTTAGGTGGGTACTTCGGGTGGTCTTGGGGGTGTACTTAGGGGGGTACTTAGGGGGGTCTTTGGGGGGTACTTAGGGGGGTGCTTAGGTTGGCCTTGGGGGGGGGCGCTTGGGGGGGTACTTAGGGGACAACTTGAAGGGGTCTTGGGGGGGGACTTGTGTGGGGTACTTAGGGGGGTCTTGGGGGGGGGTACTTAGGGGTGCTTGAGGGGGTACTTAGGGGGGGTACTTAGGCGGGTCTTGGGGGTGGTACTTAGGGGGGTCTTGGTGGGTTACTTAGGGGGGTACTTAGGGGGGTTTTGGGGGGGGACTTGTGTGGGGTACTTAGGGGGTCTTTGGTGGGTACTTAGGGGGGGTACTTAGGGGGTACTTAGGGGGGTCTTAGGAGGGTACTTAGGGGGGTCTTAGGGGGGTACTTAGGGGGGTCTTTGGGGGGACTTGGGGAGGCGGTACATAGGGGGGTACTTATGGGGGTACTTAGGGTGGTCTTGGGGGGTACTTAGGGGGGTCTTGGTGGGTACTTAGGGAGGACTTGGGGGGGTACTTGGTGGGGTACTTAGGGGTGTACTTAGGGGGGACTTGGGGGGTACTTAGTGGGGTACTTAGGTGGGTCTTGGGGGGGGGGGGTACTAAGGGTGGTCTTGGGGGAAAACAAGGGGGGGTACTTAGGGGGTCTTGGGGGGGGGTACTGAGGGGGGTTCTTAGGGGGATACTTAGGGGAGTTTTGGGGGGGACTTGTGTGGGGTAGTTAGGGGGGTCTTGGGTGGGTACTTAGGGTGGTACTTAGGGGGTACTTAGGGGGGTCTTGGTGGGTACTCAGGGGGGACTTGGGGGGGTACTTGGGGGGGTACTTAGGGGGGTTCTTAGGGGGGTACTTAGGGGGACTTGGGGGATACTTAGTGGGGTACTTATGGGGGTCTTGGGGAAGACTTGGGGGGGGTGGTACTTAGGGGGGTACTTAGGGGGGACTTGTGTGGGGTACTTGAGGGGGTCTTGGGTTGGTACTTAGGGGGGTACTTAGGGGGGTCTTTGGGGGGTACTTAGGGGGGCTTGGGAGGGTACTTGGAGGGGTACTTAGGGGGACTTGGGGGGGGGGCTTAGGGGGGTACTTATGGGGGTACTTAGGGTGGTCTTGGGGGGTACTTAGGGTGGTCTTGTGGGGTACTTAGGGGGGACTTGGAGGGGTACTAAGGGGGGTACTTAGGGGGGACTTGGGGGTTACTTAGGGGGGTACTTAGGGGGCCTTGGGGGGGACTTGGGGGGGGGGTACTTAAGGGGGTACTTAGGGGGGTCTTGGGGGGGGGGTACTTAGTGTGGTACTTAGGGGGGGACTGGTGTGGGGTACTTAGGGGGTCTTGGGTGGGTACTTAGGGGGGTACTTAGGGGGGTCTTGGTTGGTACTTAGGGAGGACTTGGGGGGGGTACTTAGAGGGTACTTATGGGAGTACTTAGGGTGGTTTTTAGGGGGGTCTTGGGGGGTACTTAGGGGGATCTTGGGGGGTACTTGCGGGGGTACTTAGCGGGGTACTTAGGGGGGTCTTGGGGTGGTTTCAAGGGGGATGGGCTTGGGGGGGGTATTTATGGGGGTCTTGGGGGGGGGACTTGGGAGGGGGGGTATTTAGGGTGGTACGTAGGGTGGTCTTGGGGGGGTATTTAGGTGGGTCTTGGGGGTGGTACTTAGAGAGGTACTTAGGGGGGGCTTGGGTGGGGGGTACTTAGGGTGGTCTTGGCGGGGGGCTTGGGGGCGGTACTTAGGGGGGTACTTAAGGGGGGTACTTAGGGGGGTCTTGGGGGGGGGGGTACTTAGGGGGGTCTTAGGGGGGTACTTAGAGGGGTACTTACGGGGGTTCTTAGGGGGGTCTTGGGGGGGTACTTAGGGGGTTACTTAGGGGGGTACTTAGGGGGGTACTTAGGGGGGTTCATAGGGGGGTCTTGGGGGGGGTACTTAGGGGGGTCTTGGCGGGGGGCTTCGGGGCGGTACTTAGGGGGGTACATAGGGGTGTAATTAAGGGGGGAGTGGTGTGGGGTACTTAGGTGGGTACTTAGGGGGGTTTTGGGGGGGGGGGGGACTTGTGTGGGGTACTTAGGGGGGTACTTAGGGGGGTCTTGGGAGGGTATTTGTGGTGGTACTTAGGGGGACTTGGGGGGTACTTAGTGGGGTACTTAGGTGGGTCTTGGGGGGGGGGGGGGTACTAAGGGTGGTCTTGGGGGAAAACAAGGGGGGTACTTAGGGGGTCTTGGGGGGGGGGGTACTGAGGGGGGTTCTTAGGGGGATACTTAGGGGGGTTTTGGGGGGGACTTGTGTGGGGTAGTTAAGGGGGTCTTGGGTGGGTACTTAGGGGGGTACTTAGGGGGTACTTAGGGGGGTCTTGGTGGGTACTCAGGGGGGACTTGGGGGGGTACTTGGGGGGGTACTTAACGGGGTTCTTAGGGGGGTACTTAGGGGGACTTGGGGGATACTTAGTGGGGTACTTATGGGGGTCTTGGGGAAGACTTGGGGGGGGTGGTACTTAGGGGGGTACTTAGGGGGGACTTGTGTGGGGTACTTGAGGGGGTCTTGGGTTGGTACTTAGGGGGGTACTTAGGGGGGTCTTTGGGGGGTACTTAGGGGGGCTTGGGAGGGTACTTGGAGGGGTACTTAGGGGGACTTGGGGGGGGGGGCTTAGGGGGGTACTTATGGGGGTACTTAGGGTGGTCTTGGGGGGTACTTAGGGTGGTCTTGTGGGGTACTTAGGGGGGACTTGGAGGGGTACTAAGGGGGGTACTTAGGGGGGACTTGGGGGTTACTTAGGGGGGTACTTAGGGGGCCTTGGGGGGGACTTGGGGGGGGGGGTACTTAAGGGGGTACTTAGGGGGGTCTTGGGGGGGGGGGTACTTAGTGTGGTACTTAGGGGGGGACTGGTGTGGGGTACTTAGGGGGTCTTGGGTGGGTACTTAGGGGGGTAGTTAGGGGGGTCTTGGTTGGTACTTAGGGAGGACTTGGGGGGGTACTTAGAGGGTACTTATGGGAGTACTTAGGGTGGTTTTTAGGGGGGTCTTGGGGGGTACTTAGGGGGATCTTGGGGGGTACTTGCGGGGGTACTTAGCGGGGTACTTTGGGGGGTCTTGGGGTGGTTTCAAGGGGGATGGGCTTGGGGGGGGTATTTATGGGGGTCTTGGGGGGGGGACTTGGGAGGGGGGGTATTTAGGGTGGTACGTAGGGTGGTCTTGGGGGGGTATTTAGGTGGGTCTTGGGGGTGGTACTTAGAGAGGTACTTAGGGGGGGCTTGGGTGGGGGGGTACTTAGGGTGGTCTTGGCGGGGGGCTTGGGGGCGGTACTTAGGGGGGTACTTAAGGGGGGTACTTAGGGGGGTCTTGGGGGGGGGGTACTTAGGGGGGTCTTAGGGGGGTACTTAGAGGGGTACTTACGGGGGTTCTTAGGGGGGTCTTGGGGGGGGTACTTAGGGGGTTACTTAGGGGGGTACTTAGGGGGGTACTTAGGGGGGTTCATAGGGGGGTCTTGGGGGGGGTACTTAGGGGGGTCTTGGCGGGGGGCTTCGGGGCGGTACTTAGGGGGGTACATAGGGGTGTAATTAAGGGGGGAGTGGTGTGGGGTACTTAGGTGGGTACTTAGGGGGGTTTTGGGGGGGGGGGACTTGTGTGGGGTACTTAGGGGGGTACTTAGGGGGGTCTTGGGAGGGTATTTGGGGTGGTACTTAGGGGGACTTGGGGGGTACTTAGTGGGGTACTTAGGTGGGTCTTGGGGGGGGGGGTACTAAGGGTGGTCTTGGGGGAAAACAAGGGGGGTACTTAGGGGGTCTTGGGGGGGGGGTACTGAGGGGGGTTCTTAGGGGGATACTTAGGGGGGTTTTGGGGGGGACTTGTGTGGGGTAGTTAGGGGGGTCTTGGGTGGGTACTTAGGGGGGTACTTAGGGGGTACTTAGGGGGGTCTTGGTGGGTACTCAGGGGGGACTTGGGGGGGGTACTTGGGGGGGTACTTAGGGGGGTTCTTAGGGGGGTACTTAGGGGGACTTGGGGGATACTTAGTGGGGTACTTATGGGGGTCTTGGGGAAGACTTGGGGGGGGTGGTACTTAGGGGGGTACTTAGGGGGGACTTGTGTGGGGTACTTGAGGGGGTCTTGGGTTGGTACTTAGGGGGGTACTTAGGGGGGTCTTTGGGGGGTACTTAGGGGGGCTTGGGAGGGTACTTGGAGGGGTACTTAGGGGGACTTGGGGGGGGGGGCTTAGGGGGGTACTTATGGGGGTACTTAGGGTGGTCTTGGGGGGTACTTAGGGTGGTCTTGTGGGGTACTTAGGGGGGACTTGGAGGGGTACTAAGGGGGGTACTTAGGGGGGACTTGGGGGTTACTTAGGGGGGTACTTAGGGGGCCTTGGGGGGGACTTGGGGGGGGGGGGTACTTAAGGGGGTACTTAGGGGGGTCTTGGGGGGGGGGGTACTTAGTGTGGTACTTAGGGGGGGACTGGTGTGGGGTACTTAGGGGGTCTTGGGTGGGTACTTAGGGGGGTACTTAGGGGGGTCTTGGTTGGTACTTAGGGAGGACTTGGGGGGGTACTTAGAGGGTACTTATGGGAGTACTTAGGGTGGTTTTTAGGGGGGTCTTGGGGGGTACTTAGGGGGATCTTGGGGGGTACTTGCGGGGGTACTTAGCGGGGTACTTTGGGGGGTCTTGGGGTGGTTTCAAGGGGGATGGGCTTGGGGGGGGTATTTATGGTGGTCTTGGGGGGGGGACTTGGGAGGGGGGGTATTTAGGGTGGTACGTAGGGTGGTCTTGGGGGGGTATTTAGGTGGGTCTTGGGGGTGGTACTTAGAGAGGTACTTAGGGGGGGCTTGGGTGGGGGGTACTTAGGGTGGTCTTGGCGGGGGGCTTGGGGGCGGTACTTAGGGGGGTACTTAAGGGGGTACTTAGGGGGGTCTTGGGGGGGGGTACTTAGGGGGGTCTTAGGGGGGTACTTAGAGGGGTACTTACGGGGGTTCTTAGGGGGGTCTTGGGGGGGTACTTAGGGGGTTACTTAGGGGGGTACTTAGGGGGGTACTTAGGGGGGTTCATAGGGGGGTCTTGGGGGGGTACTTAGGGGGGTCTTGGCGGGGGGCTTCGGGGCGGTACTTAGGGGGGTACATAGGGGTGTAATTAAGGGGGGAGTGGTGTGGGGTACTTAGGTGGGTACTTAGGGGGGTTTTGGGGGGGGGGACTTGTGTGGGGTACTTAGGGGGGTACTTAGGGGGGTCTTGGGAGGGTATTTGGGGTGTTACTTAGGGGGACTTGGGGGGGGGTTACTTAGGGGGGTCTTGGGAGGGTATTTGGGGGGGTCTTGGGAGGGTATTTGGGGTGGTACTTAGGGGGACTTGGGGGGGGGGGGGTACTTAGGGGGGTACTTATGGGGGTACTTAGGGTGGTCTTGGGGGGTACTTAGGGCGGTCTTAGTGGGTACTTAGGGGGGGGGGGGCTTGGGGGCGGTACTTAGGTGGGTACTTCGGGTGGTCTTGGGGGTGTATTTAGGGTGGTACTTATGGTGGTCTTGGGGGGGGGGCTTGGGTGGGTGCTTAGGGGGGTACTTAGGGGGGTCTTTGGGTGGTACTTAGGGGGGTGCTTAGGTTGGCCTTGGGGTGGGGGCGCTTGGGGGGGTACTTAGGGGACAACTTGAAGGGGTCTTGGGGGGGGGACTTGTGTGGGATACTTAGGGGGGTCTTGGGGGGGGGGTACTTAGGGGTGCTTGAGGGGGTACTTAGGGGGGTACTTAGGCGGGTCTTGGGGGTGGTACTTAGGGGGGTCTTGGTGGGTTACTTAGGGGGGTACTTAGGGGGGTTTTGGGGGGTCTCTTGTGTGGGGTACTTAGGGGGTCTTGGGTGGGTACTTAGGGGGGTCTTAGGGGGGTACTTAGGGGGGTCTTGGGGGGGTACTTAGGTAGGTACTTAGGGTGGTCTTGGGTGGTACTTAAGGGGGTCTTGGTGGGTACTTAGGAGCCCCTTGGGGGGTACTTGGGGGGGTACTTAGGGGGGTACTTAGGGGGGTACTTAGGGGGGTACTTAGGGGGGTCTTGGGGGGGGGGGGCTTGGGGGGGAGGGTACTTAGGGTGGTCTTGGCGGGGGGCTTGGGGGCGGTACTTAGGGGGGTACTTAGGGGGGTCTTGGGGGGGGTACTTAGGGGGGTACTTAGGGGGGTCTTAGGGGGGTACTTAGAGGGGTACTTAAGGGGGTCTTGGGGGGGTACTTAGGGAGTTACTTAGGGGGGTACTTAGGGGGGTACTTAGGGGGGTCTTGGGGGGGTACTTATGGGGGTACTTAGGAGGGTCTTGGGGGGGTTCATAGGGGGGTCTTGGGGGGGGTACTTAGGGGGGTCTTGGCGGGGGGCTTGGGGGCGGTACTTAGGGTGGTACATAGGGGTGTAATTAGGGGGGGACTGGTGTGGGGTTCTTAGGTGGGTACTTAGGGGGGTTTTGGGGGGGGGGACTTGTGTGGGGTACTTAGGGAGGTACTTAGAGGGGTCTTGGGAGGGTATTTGGGGTGGTACTTAGGGGGACTTGGGGGGGGGGGTACTTAGGGGGGTCTTGGGAGGGTATTTGGGGGGGTACTTAGGGGGACTTGGGGGGGGGGTACTTAGGGGGGTACTTATGGGGGTACTTAGGGTGGTCTTGGGGGGTACTTAGGGCGGTCTTAGTGGGTACTTAGGGGGGACTTGGAGGGGTACTTGGGGGGGGGGGCTTGGGGGCGGTACTTAGGTGGGTACTTCGGGTGGTCTTGGGGGTGTACTTAGGGGGGTACTTAGGGTGGTCTTGGGGGGGGGGCTTGGGGGGGTACTTAGGGGGGGTACTTAGGGGGGTCTTTGGGGGGTACTTAGGGGGGTGCTTAGGGGGGTCTTGGGGGGGTTCATAGGGGGGTCTTGGAGGGGTAATTAGGGGGGTCTTGGCGGGGGGCTTGGGGTCGGTACTTAGGGGGGTACAAAGGGGGGTCTTGGGAGGGTATTTGGGGTGGTACTTAGGGGGACTTGGGGGGGCGGTACATAGGGGGGTACTTATGGGGGTACTTAGGGTGGTCTTGGGGGGTACTTAGGGGGGTTTTGGTGTGTACTTAGGGGGGACTTGGGGGGGGTACTTAGGGGGGGTACTTAGGGGTGCTTGAGGGGGTACTTAAGGGGGTACTTAGGGGGTTCTTGGGGGGGTACTTAGGGGGGTACTTAGCGGGGTCTTGAGGTGGTACTTAGGGGGTCTGGGAGGGGTACTTAAAGGGGTCTTGGCGGGGGGCTTGGGGGGGGGGGTACTTAGGGTGGTACTTAGGGGGGTCTTGGGGGGGGTACTTAGGGGGTACTTAGGCGGGTCTTGGGGGTGGTACTTAGGGTGATACTTAGGGGGGTCTTGGGGGGTGGTACTTAGGGGGGTCTTGGGGGGGGTACTTAGGGGGGTACTTAGGGTGGTACTTAGGGGTGACTTGGGGGGGTACTTAGTGGGGTACTTAGGGGGGTCTTGGGGGGACTTGGGGGGGGTGGTACCAAGGGGGGTACTTAGGGGGGTCTTGGTTGGTACTTAGGGAGGACTTGGGGGGGTACTTAGGGGGTACTTATGGGGGTACTTAGGGTGGTTTTTAGGGGGGTCATGGGGGGGTACTTAGGGGGGTACTTAGGGGGGTCTTGGTGGGTACTTAGGGGGGACTTGGGGTGGTACTTGGGGGGGTACTTAGGGGGGACTTAGGGGGGACTTGGGGGTTACTTAGGGGGGTACTTAGGGGGGTCTTGTGGGGGACTTGGGGGGGCGGTACTTAAGGGGGTCTTGGGGGGGTCTTAGGGGGGTACTTAGTGTGGTACTTAGGGGGGGACTGGTGTGGGGTACTTAGGGGGGTACTTAGGGGGGTTTTGGTGGGGGACTTGTGCGGGGTACTTAGGGGGGTCTTGGGGGGGTACTTAGGGGGTTACTTAGGGGGGTACTTAGGGGGGTACTTAGGGGGGTCTTGGGGGGGTACTTAGGGGGGTACTTAGGGGGGGCTTGGGGGCGGTAATTAGGGGGATACAAAGGGGTGTAATTAGGGGGGGACTGGTGTGTGGTACTTAGGGGTGTTTTGGGGGGGGACTTGTGTGGGGTACTGAGGGGGGTCTTGGTTGGTTACTTAGGGGGGTACTTAGGGGGGTCTTGCGAGGGTATTTGGGGGGGTACTTAGTGGGACTTGGGGGGGGGGGCGGTACTTAGGGGGGTCTTGGGAGGGTACTTAGGGTTGACTTGGGGGGGTACTTAGGGGGGTACTTAGGGGGGTTTTGGGGAGGGACTTGTGTGGGGTACTTAGGAGGTCTTGGATGGGTACTTAGGGGGGTACTTAGGGGGGTAATTAGGGGGTCTTGGGGGGGACTTGGGGGGGGAGACTTGGGGGGGGTATTTATGGGGGTCTTGGGGGGGGACTTGGGAGGGGGGGTACTTAGTGTGGTAGTTAGGGGGGGACTGGTGTGAGGTACTTAGGGGGGTTTTGGGGGGGGACTTGTGTGGGGTACTTAGGGTGGTCTTGGGGGGTACTTAGGGGGGGTACTTAGGGGTGCTTGAGGGGGTACTTAAGGAGGTACTTAGGTGGTTCTTGGGGGGGTACTTAGGGGGTACTTAGGCGGGTCTTGGGGGTGGTACTCGGGGGGGGGCTTGGGGGCGGTACTTAGGTGGGTACTTCGGGTGGTCTTGGGGGTGTACTTAGGGGGGGTACTTAGGGTGGTCTTGGGGGGGGGGGCTTGGGGGGGTACTTAGGGGGGTACTTAGGGGGGTCTTTGGGGGGTACTTAGGGGGGTGCTTAGGTTGGCCTTGGGGGGGGGCGCTTGGGGGGGTACTTAGGGGACAACTTGAAGGGGTCTTGGGGGGGGACTTGTGTGGGGTACTTAGGGGGGTCTTGGGGGGGGGGGGTACTTAGGGGTGCTTGAGGGGGTACTTAGGGGGGTACTTAGGCGGTTCTTGGGGGTGGTACTTAGGGGGGTCTTGGTGGGTTACTTAGGGGGGTACTTAGGGGGGTTTTGGGGGGGGACTTGTGTGGGGTACTTAGGGGGTCTTTGGTGGGTACTTAGGGGGGTACTTAGGGGGTACTTAGGGGGGTCTTAGGGGGGTACTTAGGGGGGTCTTAGGGGGGTACTTAGGGGGGTCTTTGGGGGGACTTGGGGAGGCGGTACATAGGGGGGTACTTATGGGGGGTACTTAGGGTGGTCTTGGGGGGTACTTAGGGGGGTCTTGGTGGGTACTTAGGGAGGACTTGGGGGGGTACTTGGGGGGGGCTTTGGGGCGGTACTTAGGTGGGTACTTCGGGTGGTCTTGGGGGTGTACTTAGGGGGGTACTTAGGGTGGTCTTGGGGGGGGGGGTGTCTTGAAGGGGTATTTAGGGGGGTACTTAGGGGGGTCTTTGGGGGGTACTTAGGGGGGTGCTTAGGTTGGCCTTGGGGGGGGGGCGCTTGGGGGGGTACTTAGGGGACAACTTGAAGGGGTCTTGGGAGGGGACTTGTGTGGGGTACTTAGGGGGGTCTTGGGGGGGGGTACTTAGGGGTGCTTGAGGGGGTACTTAGGGGGGTACTTAGGCGGGCCTTGGGGGTGGTACTTAGGGGGGTCTTGGTGGGTTACTTAGGGGGGTTCTTAGGGGGGTTTTGGGGGGGGACTTGTGTGGGGTACTTAGGGGGTCTTTGGTGGGTACTTAGGGGTGTACTTAGGGGGTACTTAGGGGGGTCTTAGGGGGGTACTTAGGGGGGTCTTGGGGGGGTACTTAGGGGGGGTACTTAGGGTGGTCTTGGGTGGTACTTAGGGGGGTCTTGGTGGGTACTTAGGGGGGACTTGGGGGGGTACTTGGGGGTGTACTTAGGGGGGTACTTAGGGGGGACTTGGGGGGGCGGTACATAGGGGGGTACTTATGGGGGTACTTAGGGTGGTCTTGGGGGGTACTTAGGGGGGTCTTGGTGGGTACTTAGGGGGGACTTGGGGGGGTACTTGGGGGGGTACTTAGGGGATACTTAGGGGGGTACTTAAGGGGGTACTTATGGGGGTACTTAGGGTGGTCTTGGGGGGTACTTAGGGGGGTCTTGGAGGGTACTTAGGGGGGACTTGGGGGGGTACTTGGGGGTGTACTTAGGGGGGTTATTAGGGGGGTACTTAGGGGGGACTTGGGGGTTACTTAGGGGGGTACTTAGGGGGTTCTTGTGGGGGACTTGGGGGGGGGGGTACTTAAGGGGGTACTTAGGGGGGTACTTAGGGGGGTCTTGGGGGGGTTCATAGGGGGGTCTTGGGGGGGTAATTAGGGGGGGTCTTGCGGGGGGCTTGGGGGCGGTACTTAGGGGGGTACAAAGGGGGGTCTTGGGGGGGTACTTAGGGGGGTCTTGGGGGGGTACTTAGGGGGGTCTTGGGAGGGTATTTGGGGGGGGTACTTAGGCGGACTTGGGGGGGCGGTACATAGGGGGGTACTTATGGGGGTACTTAGGGTGGTCTTGGGGGGTACTTAGGGGGGTTTTGGTGTGTACTTAGGGGGGACTTGGGGGGGGTACTTAGGGGGGGTACTTAGGGGTGCTTGAGGGGGTACTTAGGGGGTTCTTGGGGGGGTACTTAGGGGGGTACTTAGTGGGGTCTTGAGGTGGTACTTAGGGGGTCTGGGAGGGGTACTTAAAGGGGTCTTGGCGGGGGGCTTGGGGGGGGGGGGGTACTTAGGGAGTTACTTAGGGGGGTCTTGGGGGGGGGGGTACTTAGGGGGTACTTAGGCGGGTCTTGGGGGTGGTACTTAGGGGAGTACTTAGGGGGGTCTTGGGGGGGTACTTAGGTGGGTACTTAGGGTGGTACTTAGGGGGGACTTGGGGGGTACTTAGTGGGGTACTTATGGGGGTCTTGGGGGGACTTGGGGGGGTGGTACCAAGGGGGGTACTTAGGGGGGTCTTGGTTGGTACTTAGGGAGGACTTGGGGGGGTACTTAGGGGGTACTTATGGGGGTACTTAGGGTGGTTTTTAGAGGGGTCTTGGGGGGTACTTAGGGGGGGTACTTAGGGGGGTCTTGGGGGGGTACTTAGCAAGGTACTTAGGGGGGTCTTGGGGTGGTTTCAAGGGGGATGGGCTTGGGGGGGGGGTATTTATAGGGGTCTTGGGGGGGGACTTGGGAGGGGGGGTATTTAGGGTGGTACGTAGGGTGGTCTTGGGGGGGTATTTAGGTGGGTCTTGGGGGTGGTACTTAGAAAGGTACTTAGTGGGGTCTTGGGGGGGGGGGGCTTGGGGGGGGGGGTACTTAGGGTGGTCTTGGCGGGGGGCTTGGGGGCGGTACTTAGGGTTGTCTTTGGGGGGTACTTAGGGGGGCTTAAAAGGATACTTGGGGGGGGTACTTAGGGGGACTTGGGGGGGGGGCTTAGGGGGGTACTTATGGGGGTACTTAGGGTGGTCTTGGGGGGTACTTAGGGGGGTTTTGGTGTGTACTTAGGGGGGACTTGGGGGGGTACTTAGGGGGGTACTTAGGGGTGCTTGAGGGGGTACTTAAGGGGGGTACTTAGGGGGTTCTTGGGGGGGTACTTAGGGGGGTACTTAGTGGGGTCTTGAGGTGGTACTTAGGGGGTCTGGGAGGGGTACTTAAAGGGGTCTTGGCGGGGGGCTTGGGGGGGGGGGTACTTAGGGTGGTACTTAGGGGGGTCTTGGGGGGGGTACTTAGGGGGGTACTTAGGCGGGTCTTGGGGGTGGTACTTAGGGTGGTACTTAGGGGGGTCTTGGGGGGGTACTTAGGGGGGTACTTAGGGTGGTACTTAGGGGGGACTTGGGGGGTACTTAGTGGGGGTACTTAGGGGGGTCTTGGGGGGACTTGGGGGGTGGTACCAAGGGGGGTACTTAGGGGGGTCTTGGTTGGTACTTAGGGAGGACTTGGGGGGGTACTTATGGGGTACTTATGGGGGTACTTAGGGTGGTTTTTAGGGGGGTCATGGGGGGTACTTAGGAGGGTACTTAGGGGGGTCTTGGTGTGTACTTAGGGGGGACTTGGGGGGGTACTTGGGGGGGTACTTAGGGGGGACTTAGGGGGGACTTGGGGGTTACTTAGGGGGGGTACTTAGGGGGGTCTTGTGGGGGACTTGGGGGGGGGGTACTTAAGGGGGTCTTGGGGGGGTCTTAGGGGGGGTACTTAGTGTGGTACTTAGGGGGGGACTGGTGTGGGGTACTTAGGGGGGTACTTAGGGGGGTTTTGGTGGGGGACTTGTGCGGGGTACTTAGGGGGGTCTTGGTGGGTACTTAGGGGGGACTTGGGGGGGTACTTGGGGGGGTACTTAGGGGGGTACTTAGGGGGGTACTTAGGGGGGACTTGGGGGGGCGGTACATAGGGGGGTACTTATGGGGGTACTTAGGGTGGTCTTGGGGGGGTACTTAGGGGGGTCTTGGTGGGTACTTAGGGGGGACTTGGGGGGGGTACTTGGGGGGGGTACTTAGGGGATACTTAGGGGGGTACTTAAGGGGGTACTTATGGGGGTACTTAGGGTGGTCTTGGGGGGTACTTAGGGGGGTCTTGGAGGGTACTTAGGGGGGACTTGGGGGGGGTACTTGGGGGTGTACTTAGGGGGGTTATTAGGGGGGTACTTAGGGGGGACTTGGGGGTTACTTAGGGGGGTACTTAGGGGGTTCTTGTGGGGGACTTGGGGGGGGGGGGGTACTTAAGGGGGTACTTAGGGGGGTACTTAGGGGGGTCTTGGGGGGGTTCATAGGGGGGTCTTGGGGGGGTAATTAGGGGGGTCTTGCGGGGGGCTTGGGGGCGGTACTTAGGGGGGTACAAACGGGGGTCTTGGGGGGGTACTTAGGGGGGTCTTGGTGGGGTACTTAGGGGGGTCTTGGGAGGGTATTTGGGGGGGTACTTAGGGGGACTTGGGGGGGCGGTACATAGGGGGGTACTTATGGGGGTACTTAGGGTGGTCTTGGGGGGTACTTAGGGGGGTTTTGGTGTGTACTTAGGGGGGACTTGGGGGGGTACTTAGGGGGGGTACTTAGGGGTGCTTGAGGGGGTACTTAGGGGGTTCTTGGGGGGGTACTTAGGGGGGGTACTTAGTGGGGTCTTGAGGTGGTACTTAGGGGGTCTGGGAGGGGTACTTAAAGGGGTCTTGGCGGGGGGCTTGGGGGGGGGGGGTACTTAGGGAGTTACTTAGGGGGGTCTTGGGGGGGGGGTACTTAGGGGGTACTTAGGCGGGTCTTGGGGGTGGTACTTAGGGGAGTACTTAGGGGGGTCTTGGGGGGGGTACTTAGGTGGGTACTTAGGGTGGTACTTAGGGGGGACTTGGGGGGTACTTAGTGGGGTACTTATGGGGGTCTTGGGGGGACTTGGGGGGGGTGGTACCAAGGGGGGTACTTAGGGGGGTCTTGGTTGGTACTTAGGGAGGACTTGGGGGGGTACTTAGGGGGGTACTTATGGGGGTACTTAGGGTGGTTTTTAGAGGGGTCTTGGGGGGGTACTTAGGGGGGGTACTTAGGGGGGTCTTGGGGGGGTACTTAGCGGGGTACTTAGGGGGGTCTTGGGGTGGTTTCAAGGGGGATGGGCTTGGGGGGGGGGTATTTATAGGGGTCTTGGGGGGGGACTTGGGAGGGGGGGTATTTAGGGTGGTACGTAGGGTGGTCTTGGGGGGGTATTTAGGTGGGTCTTGGGGGTGGTACTTAGAAAGGTACTTAGTGGGGTTTTGGGGGGGGGGGCTTGGGGGGGGGGTACTTAGGGTGGTCTTGGCGGGGGGCTTGGTGGCGGTACTTAGGGTTGTCTTTGGGGGGTACTTAGGGGGGCTTAAAAGGATACTTGGGGGGGTACTTAGGGGGACTTGGGGGGGGGGCTTAGGGGGGTACTTATGGGGGTACTTAGGGTGGTCTTGGGGGGTACTTAGGGGGATTTTGGTGTGTACTTAGGGGGGACTTGGGGGGGGTACTTAGGGGGGTACTTAGGGGTGCTTGAGGGGGTACTTAAGGGGGTACTTAGGGGGTTCTTGGGGGGGGTACTTAGGGGGGTACTTAGTGGGGTCTTGAGGTGGTACTTAGGGGGTCTGGGAGGGGTACTTAAAGGGGTCTTGGCGGGGGGCTTGGGGGGGGGGGGTACTTAGGGTGGTACTTAGGGGGGTCTTGGGGGGGGTACTTAGGGGGTACTTAGGCGGGTCTTGGGGGTGGTACTTAGGGTGGTACTTAGGGGGGTCTTGGGGGGGGGGGTACTTAGGGGGGTCTTGGGGGGGTACTTAGGGGGGGTACTTAGGGTGGTACTTAGGGGGGACTTGGGGGGTACTTAGTGGGGTACTTAGGGGGGTCTTGGGGGGACTTGGGGGGTGGTACCAAGGGGGGTACTTAGGGGGGTCTTGGTTGGTACTTAGGGAGGACTTGGGGGGGTACTTATGGGGTACTTATGGGGGTACTTAGGGTGGTTTTTAGGGGGGTCATGGGGGGTACTTAGGAGGGTACTTAGGGGGGTCTTGGTGTGTACTTAGGGGGGACTTGGGGGGGTACTTGGGGGGGTACTTAGGGGGGACTTAGGGGGGACTTGGGGGTTACTTAGGGGGGTACTTAGGGGGGTCTTGTGGGGGACTTGGGGGGGGTGGTACTTAAGGGGGTCTTGGGGGGGTCTTAGGGGGGGTACTTAGTGTGGTACTTAGGGGGGGACTGGTGTGGGGTACTTAGGGGGGTACTTAGGGGGGTTTTGGTGGGGGACTTGTGCGGGGTACTTAGGGGGGTCTTGGGGGGGTACTTAGGGGGTTACTTAGGGGGGTACTTAGGGGGGTACTTAGGGGGGTCTTGGGGGGGGTACTTAGGGGGGTACTTAGGGGGGGCTTGGGGGCGGTACTTAGGGGGATACAAAGGGGTGTAATTAGGGGGGGACTGGTGTGTGGTACTTAGGGGGGTTTTGGGGGGGGACTTGTGAGGGGTACTGAGGGGGGTCTTGGTTGGGTACTTAGGGGGGTACTTAGGGGGGTCTTGGGAGGGTATTTGGGGGGGGTACTTAGGGGGACTTGGGGGGGGGCGGTACATAGGGGGGTACTTAGGGGGGTCTTGGAAGGGTACTTAGGGTTGACTTGGGGGGGTACTTAGGGGGGGTACTTAGGGGGGTTTTGGGGAGGGACTTGTGTGGGGTACTTAGGGGGTCTTGGATGGGTACTTAGGGGGGTACTTAGGGGGGTAATTAGGGGGTCTTGGGGGGGACTTGGGGGGGGGGACTTGGGGGGGGGCACTTGGGGGGGGTATTTATGGGGGTCTTGGGGGGGGACTTGGGAGGGGGGTACTTAGTGTGGTACTTAGGGGGGTCTTGGGGGGGGTACTTAGGGGGGTACTTAGGGGGGTCTTGGGGGGGTACTTAGGGGGGGCTTGGGGGCGGTACTTAGGGGGGTACAAAGGGGTGTAAATAGGGGGGGACTGGTGTGGGGTACTTAGGGGGGTTTTGGGGGGGGACTTGTGTGGGGTACTTAGGGTGGTCTTGGGGGGGGACTTGGGAGGGGGGTACTTAGTGTGTTACTTAGGGGGGGACTGGTGTGGGGTACTTAGGGGGGTACTTAGGGGGGTACTTAGGGGGGGTACTTAGGGGGGTCTTGGGGGGGTACTTAGGGGGGTACTTAGGGGGGGCTTGGGGTCGGTACTTAGGGGGGTACAAAGGGGTGTAAATAGGAGGGGACTGGTGTGGGGTACTTAGGGGGGTTTTGGAGGGGGACTTGTGTGGGGTACTTAGGGTGGTCTTGGGGGGTACTTAGGGGGGTACTTAGGGGGGTTTTGGGGGGGGTACTTAGGGGGGTTCTTAGGGGTGCTTGAGGGGGTACTTAAGGAGGTACTTAGGAGGTTCTTGGGGGGGGTACTTAGGGGGTACTTAGGCGGGTCTTGGGGGTGGTACTCGGGGGGGGGGGGCTTGGGGGCGGTACTTAGGTGGGTACTTCGGGTGGTCTTGGGGGTGTACTTAGGGGGGTACTTAGGGTGGTCTTGGGGGGGGGGCTTGGGGGGGTACTTAGGGGGGTCTTTGGGGGGTACTTAGGGGGGACTTGGAGGGGTACTTGGGGGGGGGGGCTTGGGGGCGGTACTTAGGTGGGTACTTCGGGTGGTCTTGGGGGTGTACTTAGGGGGGTACTTAGGGTGGTCTTGGGGGGGGGGCTTGGGGGGGGTACTTAGGGGGGGTACTTAGGGGGGTCTTTGGGGGGTACTTAGGGGGGTGCTTAGGGGGGACTTGGGGGGTACTTAGTGGGGGTACTTAGGGTGGTCTTGGGGGGACTTGGGGGGGTGGTACCAAGGGGGGTACTTAGGGGGGTCTTGGGGGTGGTACTTAGGGTGGTACTTAGGGGGGTCTTGGGGGGGGGGTACTTAGGGGGGTCTTGGGGGGGTACTTAGGGGGGTACTTAGGGTGGTACTTAGGGGGGACTTGGGGGGTACTTAGTGGGGTACTTAGGGGGGTCTTGGGGGGACTTGGGGGGGTGGTACCAAGGGGGGTACTTAGGGGTGTCTTGGTTGGTACTTAGGGAGGACTTGGGGGGTTACTTATGGGGGTACTTAGGGTGGTTTTTAGGGGGGTCATGGGGGGTACTTAGGGGGGTACTTAGGGGGGTCTTGGTGGGTACTTAGGGGGGACTTGGGGGGGTACTTGGGGGGGTACTTAGGGGGGACTTAGGGGGGACTTGGGGGTTACTTAGGGGGGGTACTTAGGGGGGTCTTGTGGGGGACTTGGGGGGGGGGGTACTTAAGGGGGTCTTGGGGGTGTCTTAGGGGGGTACTTAGTGTGGTACTTAGGGGGGGACTTGTGCGGGGTACTTAGGGGGGTCTTGGGGGGGGTACTTAGGGGGTTACTTAGGGGGGTACTTAGGGGGGTACTTAGGGGGGTCTTGGGGGTGTACTTAGGGGGGTACTTAGGGTGGTCTTGGGGGGGGGTGTCTTGGGGGGGTATTTAGGGGGGTACTTAGGGGGGTCTTTGGGGGGTACTTAGGGGGGTGCTTAGGTTGGCCTTGGGGGGGGGGCGCTTGGGGGGGTACTTAGGGGACAACTTGAAGGGGTCTTGGGGGGGGACCTGTGTGGGGTACTTAGGGGGGTCTTGGGGGGGGGGGTACTTAGGGGTGCTTGAGGGGGTACTTAGGGGGGTACTTAGGCGGGTCTTGGGGGTGGTACTTAGGGGGGTCTTGGTGGGTTACTTAGGGGGGTGCTTAGGGGGGTTTTGGGGGGGGGACTTGTGTGGGGTACTTAGGGGGTCTTTGGTGGGTACTTAGGGGTGTACTTAGGGGGTACTTAGGGGGGTCTTAGGGGGGTACTTAGGGGGGTCTTGGGGGGGGTACTTAGGGGGGTACTTAGGGGGGACTTGGGGGTTACTTAGGGGGGTACTTAGGGGGTTCTTGTGGGGGACTTGGGGGGGGGGGGGGTACTTAGGGGGGTACTTAGGGGGGTCTTGGGGGGGTTCATAGGGGGGTCTTGGGGGGGTAATTAGGGGGGTCTTGGCGGGGGGCTTGGGGGCGGTACTTAGGGGGGTACAAAGGGGGGTCTTGGGGGGGGTACTTAGGGGGGTCTTGGGTTGGTACTTAGGGGGGTACTTAGGGGGGGCTTGGGGGCGGTACTTAGGGGGATACAAAGGGGTGTAATTAGGGGGGGACTGGTGTGTGGTACTTAGGGGGGTCTTGGGGGGGTACTTAGGGGGGTACTTAGGGGGGGCTTGGGGGCGGCACTTAGGGGGGTACAAAGGGGTGTAAATAGGGGGGACTGGTGTGGGGTACTTAGGGGGGTTTTGGGGGGGGACTTGTGTGGGGTACTTAGGGTGGTCTTGGGGGGTACTTAGGGGGGTTTTGGGGGGGGTACTTAGGGGGGTACTTATGGGTGCTTGAGGGGGGTACTTAAGGAGGTACTTAGGAGGTTCTTGGGGGGGTACTTAGGGGGGTACTTAGGCGGGTCTTGGGGGTGGTACTCGGGGGGGGGGCTTGGGGGCGGTACTTAGGTGGGTACTTCGGGTGGTCTTGGGGTGGTTTCAAGGGGGAAGGGCTTGGGGGGGGGGGGTTATTTATTGGGGTCTTGGGGGGGGACTTGGGAGGGGGGGTATTTAGGGTGGTACGTAGGGTGGTCTTGGGGGGGTATTTAGGTGGGTCTTGGGGGGTGGTACTTAGAAAGGTACTTAGGGGGGTCTTGGGGGGGGCTTGGGTGGGGGGGTACTTAGGGTGGTCTTGGCGGGGGACTTGGGGGCGGTACTTAGGGTTGTCTTTGGGGGGTACTTAGGGGGGTACTTAGGGGTGCTTGAGGGGGTACTTAAGGGGGGTACTTAGGGGGTTCTTGGGGGGGTACTTAGGGGGGTACTTAGTGGGGTCTTGAGGTGGTACTTAGGGGGTCTGGGAGGGTTACTTAAAGGGGTCTTGGCGGGGGGCTTGGAGGGGGGGGTACTTAGGGTCGTACTTAGGGGGGTCTTGGGGGGGGTACTTAGGGGGTACTTAGGCGGGTCTTGGGGGTGGTACTTAGGGTGGTACTTAGGGGGGTCTTGGGGGGGTGGTACCAAGGGGGATACTTAGGGGGGTCTTGGTTGGTACTTAGGGAGGACTTGGGGGGGGTACTTAGGGGGTACTTATGGGGGTACTTAGGGTGGTTTTTAGGGGGGTTATGGGGGGGTACTTAGGTGGGTACTTAGGGGGTCTTGGTGGGTACTTAGGGGGGACTTGGGGGGGTACTTGGGGGGGTACTTAGGGGGGACTTAGGGGGGACTTGGGGGTTACTTAGGGGGGTACTTAGGGGGGTCTTGTGGGGGACTTGGGGGGGGGGGTACTTAAGGGGGTCTTGGGGGGGTCTTAGGGGGGTACTTAGTGTGGTACTTAGGGGGGGACTGGTGTGGGGTACTTAGGGGGGTACTTAGGGGGGTTTTGGTGGGGGACTTGTGCGGGGTACTTAGGGGGGTCTTGGGGGGGTACTTAGGGGGTTACTTAGGGGGTACTTAGGGGGGTCTTGGGGGGGTACTTAGGGGGGTACTTAGGGGGGGCTTGGGGGCGGTACTTAGGGGGATACAAAGGGGTGTAATTAGGGGGGTCTTTGGGGGGTACTTAGGGGGGTGCTTAGGTTGGCCTTGGGGGGTGGCGCTTGGGGGGGTACTGAGGGGACAACTTGAAGGGGTCTTGGGGGGGGACTTGTGTGGGGTACTTAGGGGGGTCTTGGGGGGGTACTTAGGGGTGCTTGAGGGGGTACTTAGGGGGGTACTTAGGCGGGTCTTGGGGGTGGTACTTAGGGGGGTCTTGGTGGGTTACTTAGGGGGGTACTTAGGGGGGTTTTGGGGGGGGGACTTGTGTGGGGTACTTAGGGGGTCTTTGGTGGGTACTTAGGGGTGTACTTAGGGGGTACTTAGGGTGGTCTTGGGTGGTACTTAGGGGGGTCTTGGTGGGTACTTAGGGGGGACTTGGGGGGGTACTTGGGGGGGTACTTAGGGGGGGTACTTAGGGGGGTACTTAGGGGGGACTTGGGGGGGCGGTACATAGGGGGGTACTTATGGGGGTACTTAGGGTGGTCTTGGGGGGTACTTAGGGGGGTCTTGGTGGGTAGTTAGGGGGGGACTTGGGGGTGGGTACTTGGGGGGGTACTTAGGGGATACTTAGGGGGGTACTTAAGGGGGTACTTATGGGGGTACTTAGGGTGGTCTTGGGGGGTACTTAGGGGGGTCTTGGTGGGTACTTAGGGGGGACTTGGGGGGGTACTTGGGGGGGTACTTAGGGGGGTACTTAGGGGGGTACTTAGGGGGGACTTGGGGGTTACTTAGGGGGGTACTTAGGGGGTTCTTGTGGGGGACTTGGGGGGGGGGGTACTTAAGGGGGTACTTAGGGGGGTACTTAGGGGGGTCTTGGGGGGGTTCATAGGGGGGTCTTGGGGGGTAATTAGGGGGGTCTTGGCGGGGGGCTTGGGGGCGGTACTTAGGGGGGTACAAAGGGGGGTCTTGGGGGGGTACTTAGGGGAGTCTTGGGGGGGGTACTTAGGGGGGGTACTTAGGGGGGGCTTGGGGGCGGTACTTAGGGGGATACAAAGGGGTGTAATTAGGGGGGACTGGTGTGTGGTACTTAGGGGGGTTTTGGGGGGGGGACTTGTGTGGGGTACTGAGGGGGGTCTTGGTTGGGTACTTAGGGGGTCTTGGGAGGGTATTTGGGGGGGTACTTAGGGGGACTTGGGGGGGGGCGGTACATAGGGGGGTACTTAGGGGGGTCTTGGGAGGGTACTTAGGGTTGACTTGGGGGGGTACTTAGGGGGGTACTTAGGGGGGTTTTGGGGAGGGACTTGTGTGGGGTACTTAGGGGGTCTTGGATGGGTACTTAGGGGGGTACTTAGGGGGGTAATTAGGGGGTCTTGGGGGGGACTTGGGGGGGGGGACTTGGGGGGGGTATTTATGGGGGTCTTGGGAGGGGACTTGGGAGGGGGGGTACTTAGTGTGGTACTTAGGGGGGGACTGGTGTGGGGTACTTAGGGGGGTACTTAGGGGGGGTACTTAGGGGGTCTTGGGGGGGTACTTAGGGGGGTACTTAGGGGGGGCTTGTGGGCGGTACTTAGGGGGGTACAAAGGGGTGTAAATAGGGGGGGACTGGTGTGGGGTATTTAGGGGGGTTTTGGGGGGGGACTTGTGTGGGGTACTTAGGGTGGTCTTGGGGGGTACTTAGGGGGGTTTTGGGGGGGTACTTAGGGGGGGTACTTAGGGGTGCTTGAGGGGGTACTTAAGGAGGTACTTAGGAGGTTCTTGGGGGGGTACTTAGGGGGTACTTAGGCGGGTCTTGGGGGTGGTACTCGGGGGGGGGGGCTTGGGGGCGGTACTTAGGTGGGTACTTCGGGTGGTCTTGGGGGGGGGGCTTGGGGAGGTAATTAGGGGGGTACTTAGGGGGGTCTTTGGGGGGTACTTAGGGGGGTGCTTAGGTTGGCCTTGGGGGGGGGGGCGCTTGGGGGGGTACTTAGGGGACAACTTGAAGGGGTCTTGGGGGGGACTTGTGTGGGGTACTTAGGGGGGTCTTGGGGGGGGGGGTACTTAGGGGTGCTTGAGGGGGTACTTAGGGGGGGTACTTAGGGGGTCTTGGGGGGGTACTTAGCGGGGTACTTAGGGGGGTCTTGGGGTGGTTTCAAGGGGGATGGGCTTGGGGGGGGGTATTTATAGGGGTCTTGGGGGGGACTTGGGAGGGGGGGTATTTAGGGTGGTACGTAGGGTGGTCTTGGTGGGGTATTTAGGTGGGTCTTGGGGGTGGTTCTTAGAGAGGTACTTAGGGGGCCTTGGGGGGGGGGGCTTGGGTGGGGGGTACTTAGGGTGGTCTTGGCGGGGGCTTGGGGGCGGTACTTAGGGTTGTCTTTGGGGGGTACTTAGGGGGGCTTAAAAGGATACTTGGGGGTTACTTAGGGGGACTTGGGGGGGGGCTTAGGGGGGGTACTTATGGGGGTACTTAGGGTGGTCTTGGTGCGTACTTAGGGGGGTTTTGGTGTGTACTTAGGGGGCACTTGGGGGGGTACTTACGGGGGTACTTAGGGGTGCTTGAGGGGGTACTTAAGGGGGGTACTTAGGGGGTTCTTGGGGGGGTACTTAGGGGGGTACTTAGTGGGGTCTTGAGGTGGTACTTAGGGGGTCTGGGAGGGGTACTTAAAGGGGTCTTGGCGGGTGGCTTGGGGGGGGGGTACTTAGGGTGGTACTTAGGGGGGTCTTGGGGGGGGGTACTTAGGGGCTACTTAGGCGGGTCTTGGGGGTGGTACTTAGGCTGGTACTTAGGGGGGTCTTGGGGGGGGGGGGGGTACTTAGGGGGGTCTTGGGGGGGGTACTTAGGGGGGGTACTTAGGGTGGTACTTAGGGGGGACTTGGGGGGGTACTTAGTGGGGTACTTAGGGGGGTCTTGGGGGGACTTGGGGGGGTGGTACCAAGGGGGTACTTAGGGGGGTCTTGGGGGGACTTGGGGGGGTGGTACCAAGGGGGGTACTTAGGGGGGTCTTGGTTGGTACTTAGGGAGGACTTGGGGGGGGTACTTAGGGGGTACTTATGGGGGTACTTAGGGTGGTTTTTAGGGGGTCATGGGGGGTACTTAGGGGGGACTTGGGGGTTACTTAGGGGGTTCTTGTGGGGGACTTGGGGGGGGGGGGTACTTAAGGGGGTACTTAGGGGGGTACTTAGGGGGGTCTTGGGGGGGTTCATAGGGGGGTCTTGGGGGGGTAATTAGGGGGGTCTTGGCGGGGGGCTTGGGGGCGGTACTTAGGGGGGTACAAAGGGGGTCTTGGGGGGGGTACTTAGGGGAGTCTTGGGGGGGTACTTAGGGGGGTACTTAGGGGGGGCTTGGGGGCGGTACTTAGGGGGATACAAAGGGGTGTAATTAGGGGGGACTGGTGTGTGGTACTTAGGGGGGTTTTGGGGGGGGACTTGTGTGGGGTACTGAGGGGGGTCTTGGTTGGGTACTTAGGGGGGTCTTGGGAGGGTATTTGGGGGGGTACTTAGGGGGACTTGGGGGGGGGCGGTACATAGGGGGGTACTTAGGGGGGTCTTGGGAGGGTACTTAGGGTTGACTTGGGGGGGTACTTAGGGGGGTACTTAGGGGGGTTTTGGGGAGGGACTTGTGTGGGGTACTTAGGGGGTCTTGGATGGGTACTTAGGGGGGTACTTAGGGGGGTAATTAGGGGGTCTTGGGGGGGACTTGGGGGGGGTATTTATGGGGGTCTTGGGGGGGGACTTGGGAGGGGGGTACTTAGTGTGGTACTTAGGGGGGGGACAGGTGTGGGGTACTTAGGGGGGGTACTTAGGGGGGTACTTAGGGGGGTCTTGGGGGGGTACTTAGGGGGGTACTTAGGGGGGGCTTGGGGGCGGTACTTAGGGGGGTACAAAGGGGTGTAAATAGGGGGGGACTGGTGTGGGGTATTTAGGGGGGTTTTGGGGGGGAACTTGTGTGGGGTACTTAGGGTGGTCTTGGGGGGTACTTAGGGGGGTTTTGGGGGGGTACTTAGGGGGGTACTTAGGGGTGCTTGAGGGGGTACTTAAGGAGGTACTTAGGAGGTTCTTGGGGGGGTACTTAGGGGGTACTTAGGCGGGTCTTGGGGGTGGTACTCGGGGGGGGGGCTTGGGGGCGGTACTTAGGTGGGTACTTCGGGTGGTCTTGGGGGTGTACTTAGGGGGGTACTTAGGGTGGTCTTGGGGGGGGGGGGGCTAGGGGGGGTACTTAGGGGGGTACTTAGGGGGGTCTTTGGGGGGTACTTAGGGGGGTGCTTAGGTTGGTCTTGGGGGGGGGGGCGCTTGGGGGGGTACTTAGGGGACAACTTGAAGGGGTCTTGGGGGGGGACTTGTGTGGGGTACTTAGGGGGGTCTTGGGGGGGGGGGTACTTAGGGGTGCTTGAGGGGGTACTTAGGGGGGTACTTAGGGGGGTCTTGGGGGGGTACTTAGCGGGGTACTTAGGGGGGTCTTGGGGTGGTTTCAAGGGGGATGGGCTTGGGGGGCGGTATTTATAGGGGTCTTGGGGGGGGACTTGGGAGGGGGGGTATTTAGGGTGGTACGTAGGGTGGTCTTGGGGGGGTATTTAGGTGGGTCTTGGGGGGTGGTTCTTAGAGAGGTACTTAGGGGGGTCTTGGGGGGGGGGGGCTTGGGTGGGGGGTACTTAGGGTGGTCTTGGCGGGGGGCTTGGGGGCGGTACTTAGGGTTGTCTTTGGGGGGTACTTAGGGGGGCTTAAAAGGATACTTGGGGGGGTACTTAGGGGGACTTGGGGGGGGGGCTTAGGGGGGTACTTATGGGGGTACTTAGGGTGGTCTTGGTGGGTACTTAGGGGGGTTTTGGTGTGTACTTAGGGGGGACTTGGGGGTGGTACTTACGGGGGTACTTAGGGGTGCTTGAGGGGGGTACTTAAGGGGGTACTTAGGGGGTTCTTGGGGGGGTACTTAGGGGTGGTACTTAGTGGGGTCTTGAGGTGGTACTTAGGGGGTCTGGGAGGGGTACTTAAAGGGGTCTTGGCGGGGGCTTGGGGGGGGGGGGTACTTAGGGTGGTACTTAGGGGGGTCTTGGGGGGGGGTACTTAGGGGGTACTTAGGCGGGTCTTGGGGGGGGGGTCTGGGAGGGGTACTTAAAGGGGTCTTGGCGGGGGGCTTGGGGGGGGGGGGGTACTTAGGGGGTGGTACTTAGGGGGTCTTGGGGGGGGTACTTAGGGGGGTACTTAGGCGGTCTTGGGGGTGGGTACTTAGGGGTGGTACTTAGGGGGTCTTGGGGGGGGGGTACTTAGGGGGGTCTTGGGGGGGTACTTAGGGGGGTACTTAGGGTGGTACTTAGGGGGGACTTGGGGGGTACTTAGTGGGGTACTTAGGGGGGTCTTGGGGGGACTTGGGGGGGGTGGTACCAAGGGGGGTACTTAGGGGGGTCTTGGTTGGTACTTAGGGAGGACTTGGGGGGGGTACTTAGGGGGTACTTATGGGGGTACTTAGGGTGGTTTTTAGGGGGGTCATGGGGGGTACTTAGGGGGTTACTTAGGGGGGTCTTGGTGGGTACTGCGGGGGGACTTGGGGGGGTACTTGGGGGGGTACTTAGGGGGGACTTAGGGGGGACTTGGGGGTTACTTAGGGGGGGTACTTAGGGGGGTCTTGTGGGGGACTTGGGGGGGGGGGTACTTAAGGGGGTCTTGGGGGGGTCTTAGGGGGGTACTTAGTGTGGTACTTAGGGGGGGACTGGTGTGGGGTACTTAGGGGGGTACTTAGGGGGGGTTTTGGTGGGGGACTTGTGCGGGGGTACTTAGGGGGGTCTTGGGGGGGTACTTAGGGGGTTACTTAGGGGGGTACTTAGGGGGGTCTTGGGGGGGGTACTTAGGGGGGTACTTAGGGGGGGCTTGGGGGCGGTACTTAGGGGGATACAAAGGGGTGTAATTAGGGGGGGACTGGTGTATGGTACTTAGGGGGGTTTTGGGGGGGGGACTTGTGTGGGGTACTGAGGGGGGTCTTGGTTGGGTACTTAGGGGGGGTACTTAGGGGGGTCTTGGGAGGGTATTTGGGGGGTGTACTTAGGGGGACTTGGGGGGGGGCGGTACATAGGGGGGGTACTTAGGGGGGTCTTGGGAGGGTACTTAGGGTTGACTTGGGGGGGGTACTTAGGGGGGTACTTAGGGGGGTACTTAGGGGGGTCTTGGGGGGGGGTACTTAGGGGGGGTACTTAGGGGGGGCTTGGGGGCGGTACTTAGGGGGATACAAAGGGGTATAATTAGGGGGGGACTGGTGTGTGGTACTTAGGGGGGTTTTGGGGGGGGACTTGTGTGGGGTACTGAGGGGGGTCTTGGTTGGGTACTTAGGGGGGGTACTTAGGGGGGTCTTGGGAGGGTATTTGGGGGTGTACTTAGGGGGACTTGGGGGGGGGCGGGTACATAGGGGGGTACTTAGGGGGGTCTTGCGGAGGGTACTTAGGGTTGACTTGGGGGGGGTACTTAGGGGGGTACTTAGGGGGGGTTTTGGGGAGGGACTTGTGTGGGGTACTTAGGGGTCTTGGATGGGTACTTAGGGGGGTACTTAGTGGGGTAATTAGGGGGTCTTGGGGGGGACTTGGGGGGGGGGGACTTTGGGGGGGGTATTTATGGGGGTCTTGGGGGGGGACTTGGGAGGGGGGGTACTTAGTGTGGTACTTAGGGGGGGACTGGTGTGGGGTACTTAGGGGGGTACTTAGGGGGGGTACTTAGGGGGGTCTTGGGGGGGTAAGTAGGGGGGTACTTAGGGGGGCTTGGGGGCGGTACTTAGGGGGGTACAAAGGGGTGTAAATAGGGGGGGACTGGTGTGTGGTACTTAGGGGGGTTTTGGGGGGGGGGACTTGTGTGGGGTACTTAGGGTGGTCTTGGGGGGTACTTAGGGGAGGTACTTAGGGGGGTTTTGGGGGGGTACTTAGGGGGGTACTTAGGGGTGCTTGAGGGGGTACTTAAGGAGGTACTTAGGAGGTTCTTGGGGGGTACTTAGGGGGTACTTAGGCGGGTCTTGGGGGTGGTACTCGGGGGGGGGGCTTGGGGGCGGTACTTAGGTGGGTACTTCGGTGTGTCTTGGGGGTGTACTTAGGGGGGTACTTAGGGTGGTCTTGGGGGTGTACTTAGGGGGGTACTTAGGATGGTCTTGGGGAGGGGGCTTGGGGGGGGGTACTTAGGGGGGTACTTAGGGGGGTCTTTGGGGGTACTTAGGGGGGTGCTTAGGGGGGTCTTTGGGGGGGTACGTTAGGGGGGACTTGGAGGGGTACTTGGGGGGGGGGCTTGGGGGCGGTACTTAGGTGGGTACTTCGGGTGGTCTTGGGGGTTGTACTTAGGGGGGGTACTTAGGATGGTCTTGGGGAGGGGGCTTGGGGGGGGTACTTAGGGGGGTACTTAGGGGGGTCTTTGGGGGGGTACTTAGGGGGGGTGCTTAGGGGGGGTCTTGGGGGGGTTCATAGGGGGGTCTTGGGGGGGTATTTAGGGGGGTCTTGGCGGGGGGCTTGGGGTCGGTACTTAGGGGGGTACAAAGGGGGGTCTTGGGGGGGTTACTTAGGGGGGTCTTGGGAGGGTACTTATGGTGGTACTTAGGGTGGTCTTGGGGGGTACTTAGGGGGGTTTTGGTGTGTACTTAGGGGGGACTTGGGGGGGTACTTAGGGGGGTACTTAGGGGTGCTTGAGGGGGGTACTTAAGGGGGTACTTAGGGGGTTCTTGGGGGGGTACTTAGGGGGGTACTTAGTGGGGTCTTGAGTGGTACTTAGGGGGTCTGGGAGGGGTACTTAAAGGGGTCTTGGCGGGGGGCTTGGGGGGGGGGTACTTAGGGTGGTACTTAGGGGGGTCTTGGGGGGGGGTACTTAGGGGGTACTTAGGCGGGTCTTGGGGGTGGTACTTAGGGTGGTACTTAGGGGGGTCTTGGGGGGGGGGGGGTACTTAGGGGGGTCTTGGGGGGGTACTTAGGGGGGTACTTAGGGTGGTACTTAGGGGGGACTTGGGGGGTACTTAGTGGGGTACTTAGGGGGGTCTTGGGGGGACTTGGGGGGGGTGGTACCAAGGGGGGTACTTAGGGGGGTCTTGGTTGGTACTTAGGGAGGACTTGGGGGGGTACTTAGGGGGTACTTATGGGGGTACTTAGGGTGGTTTTTAGGGGGGTCATGGGGGGTACTTAGGGGGGTACTTAGGGGGGTCTGGTGGGTACTTAGGGGGGACTTGGGGGGGTACTTGGGGGGGGTACTTAGGGGGGACTTAGGGGGGACTTGGGGGTTACTTAGGGGGGGTACTTAGGGGGGTCTTGTGGGGGACTTGGGGGGGGGTACTTAAGGGGGTCTTGGGGGGGTCTTAGTGGGGTACTTAGTGTGGTACTTAGGGGGGGACTGGTGTGGGGTACTTAGGTGGGGACTTGGGGGGGTACTTGGGGGGGGTACTTAGGGGGGTACTTAGGGGGGTACTTAGGGGGACTTGGGGGGGCGGTACATAGGGGGGTACTTATGGCGGTACTTAGGGTGGTCTTGGGGGGTACTTAGGGGGGTCTTGGTGGGTACTTAGGGGGGACTTGGGGGGGTACTTGGGGGGGTACTTAGGGGATACTTAGGGGGGGTACTTAAGGGGGGGTACTTATGGGGGTACTTAGGGTGGGTCTTGGGGGGGTACTTAGGGGGGTCTTGGTGGGGTACTTAGGGGGGACTTGGGGGGGTACTTGGGGGGGTACTTAGGGGGGTACTTAGGGGGGTACTTAGGGGGGACTTGGGGGTTACTTAGGGGGTTCTTGTGGGGGACTTGGGGGGGGGGGTACTTAAGGGGGTACTTAGGGGGGGTACTTAGGGGGGTCTTGGGGGGGTTCATAGGGGGGTCTTGGGGGGGGTAATTAGGGGGGTCTTGGCGGGGGGCTTGGGGGCGGTACTTAGGGGGGTACAAAGGGGGGTCTTGGGGGGGTACTTAGGGGGGTCTTGGGGGGGTACTTAGGGGGGTCTTGGGATGGTATTTGGGGGGGTACTTAGGGGGACTTGGGGGGGCGGTACATAGGGGGGTACTTATGGGGGTACTTAGGGTGGTCTTGGGGGGTACTTAGGGGGGTTTTGGTGTGTACTTAGGGGGGACTTGGGGGGGTACTTAGGGGGGTACTTAGGGGTGCTTGAGGGGGGTACTTAAGGGGGTACTTAGGGGGTTCTTGGGAGGGTACTTAGGGGGGTACTTAGTGGGGTCTTGAGGTGGTACTTAGGGGGTCTGGGAGGGGTACTTAAAGGGGTCTTGGCGGGGGGCTTGGGGGGGGGGGTACTTAGGGAGGTACTTAGGGGGGTCTTGGGGGGGGTACTTAGGGGGGGGTACTTAGGCGGGTCTTGGGGGTGGTACTTAGGGGAGTACTTAGGGGGGGTCTTGGGGGGGGGGCTTGGGTGGGGGGTACTTAGGGGGGTCTTGGGGGGGGGTACTTAGGGGGGTCTTAGGGGGGTACTTAGAGGGGGTACTTAGGGGGTACTTAGGGGGGTCTTGGGGGGGGTACTTAGGGGGTTACTTAGGGGGGGTACTTAGGGGGGTTCATAGGGGGTTCATGGGGGGGGTACTTAGGGGGGTACATAGGGGTGTAATTAGGGGGTGAGTGGTTTGGGGTACTTAGGTGGGTACTTAGGGGGGTTTTGGGGGGGGGGACTTGTGTGGGGTACTTAGGGGGGTACTTAGGGGGGTCTTGGGAGGGTAATTGGGGTGGTACTTAGGGGGACATGGGGGGGGGGTTACTTAGGGGGGTCTTGGGAGGGTATTTGGGGGGGTACTAAGGGGGACTTGGGGGGGGGGGGTACTTAGAGGGGTACTTATGGGGGTACTTAGGGTGGTCTTGGGGGGTACTTAGGGGGGTACTTAGGGGGGTTTTGGGAGGGTACTTAGGGGGGGTACTTAGGGGTGCTTGAGGGGTACTTAAGGAGGGTACTTAGGAGGTTCTTGGGGGGGGTACTTAGGGGGGTACTTAGGGGGGTCTTGAGGGGGGTACTTAGGGGGTCTGAGAAGGGTACTTAGGGGGGTCTTGGGGGGGGTACTTAGGGGATACTTAGGCGGGTCTTGGGGGTGGTACTTGGGGGGGGGCTTGGGGGCGGTACTTAGGTGGGTACTTCGGGTGGTCTTGGGGGTGTACTTAGGGGGGGTACTAGGGTGGTCTTGGGGGGGGCGGGCTGTGGGGGGGGTACTTAGGGGGGGTACTTAGGGGGGTCTTTGGGGGGTACTTAGGGGGGGTGCTTAGGTTGGCCTTGGGGGGGGGGGCGCTTAGGGGGGTACTTAGGGGACAACTTGAAGGGGTCTGGGGGGGGACTTGTGTGGGGTACTTAGGGGGGTCTTGGGGGGGGGTACTTAGGGGTGCTTGAGGGGGTACCTAGGGGGGGTACTTAGGCGGGTCTTGGGGGTGGTACTTAGGGGGGTCTTGGTGGGTTACTTAGGGGGGTACTTAGGGGGGTTTTGGGGGGGGACTTGTGTGGGGTACTTAGGGGGTCTTTGGGTGGGTACTTAGGGGGGCACTTAGGGGGTACTTAGGGGGGTCTTAGGGGGGGTACTTAGGGGGGTCTTAGGGGGGTACTTAGGGGGGTCTTTGGGGGGACTTGGGGAGGCGGTACATAGGGGGGTACTTATGGCGGGTACTTAGGGTGGTCTTGGGGGGTACTTAGGGGGGTCTTGGTGGGTACTTAGGGAGGACTTGGGGGGGGTACTTGGGGGGGGGCTTGGGGGCGGTACTTAGGTGGGTACTTCGGGTGGTCTTGGGGGTGTACTTAGGGGGGTACTTAGGGTGGTCTTGGGGGGGGGGTGTCTTGGGGGGGTATTTAGGGGGGTACTTAGGGGGGTCTTTGGGGGGTACTTAGGGGGGTGCTTAGGCGGGTCTTGGGGGTGGTACTTAGGGGGGTCTTGGTGGGTTACTTAGGGGGGTACTTAGGGGGGTTTTGGGGGGGGGACTTGTGTGGGGTACTTAGGGGGGTCTTTGGTGGGTACTTAGGGGTGTACTTAGGGGGTACTTAGGGGGGTCTTAGGGGGGGTACTTAGGGGGGTCTTGGGGGGGTACTTAGGGGGGTACTTAGGGTGCTCTTGGTGGTACTTAGGGGGGTCTTGGTGGGGTACTTAGGGGGGGACTTGGGGGGGGTACTTGGGG
>NW_027117071.1:15000-43008 GCF_024137725.1 Prorops nasuta | reverse complement strand
GGGGTCGGCTCGCGAGCGAGGCGTTTGCGTCCGCCGGCCGAAAGCAATGCACCGCGTTGGACTTAGCCGCTGGTTGGACGGGTCGGCTCGCGAGCGAGGCGTTCGGGTCCGACGGCCGAAAGCAATGCGCCGCGTTGGACTTAGCCGCTGGTTGGAGGGGTCGGCTCGCGAGCGAGGCGTTCGCGTCGCCGGCCAAAAGCAACGCGCCGCGTTGGACTTAGCCGCTGGTTGGACGGGTCGGCTCGCGAGCGAGGCATTCGCGTCCGCCGGCCAAAAGCAATGCGCCGCGTTGGACTTAGCCGCTGGTTGGACGGGTCGGCTCGCGAGCGAGGCGTTCGCGTCCGCCGGCCAAAAGCAATGCGCCGCGTTGGACTTAGCCGCTGTTTGGACGAGTCGGCTCGCGAGCGAGGCGTTCGGGTCCGACGGCCGAAAGCAATGCGCCGCGTTGGACTTAGCCGCTGGTTGGACGGGTCGGCTCGCGAGCGAGGCGTTCGCGTCCGCCGGCCGAAAGCAATGCACCGCGTTGGACTTAGCCGCTGGTTGGACGGGTCGGCTCGCGAGCGAGGCGTTCGCGTCCGCCGGCCAAAAGCAATGCGCCGCGTTGGACTTAGCCGCTGGTTGGACGGGTCGCTCGCGAGCGAGGCGTTCGGGTCCGACGGCCGAAAGCAATGCGCCGCGTTGGACTTAGCCGCTGGTTGGACGGGTCGGCTCGCGAGCGAGGCGTTCGGGTCCGCCGGCCAAAAGCAATGCGCCGCGTTGGACTTAGCCGCTGGTTTGGACGGGTCGGCTCGCGAGCGAGGCGTTCGGGTCCGACGGCCGAAAGCAATGCGCCGCGTTGGACTTAGCCGCTGGTTGGACGGGTCGGCTCGCGAGCGAAGCGTTCGGGTCCGCCGGCCAAAAGCAATGCGCCGCGTTGGACTTAGCCGCTGGTTGGACGGGTCGGCTCGCGAGCGAGGCGTTCGGGTCCGACGGCCGAAAGCAATGCGCCGCGTTGGACTTAGCGCTGGTTGGACGGGTCGGCTCGCGAGCGAGGCGTTCGGGTCCGACGGCCGAAAGCAATGCGCCGCGTTGGACTTAGCCGCTGGTTGGAGGGGTCGGCTCGCGAGCGAGGCGTTCGGGTCCGACGGCCGAAAGCAATGCGCCGCGTTGGACTTAGCCGCTGGTTGGAGGGGTCGGCTCGCGAGCGAGGCGTTCGCGTCCGCCGGCCAAAAGCAACGCGCCGCGTTGGACTTAGCCGCTGGTTGGACGGGTCGGCTCGCGAGCGAGGCATTCGCGTCCGCCGGCCAAAAGCAATGCCGCCGCGTTGGACTTAGCCGCTGGTTGGACGGGTCGGCTCGCGAGCGAGGCGTTCGCGTCCGCCGGCCAAAAGCAATGCGCCGCGTTGGACTTAGCCGCTGTTTGGACGAGTCGGCTCGCGAGCGAGGCGTTCGGGTCCGACGGCCGAAAGCAATGCGCCGCGTTGGACTTAGCCGCTGGTTGGACGGGTCGGCTCGCGAGCGAGGCGTTCGGGTCTGCCGGCCAAAAGCAATGCGCCGCGTTGGACTTAGCCGCTGGTTGGACGGGTCGGCTCGCGAGCGAGGCGTTCGGGTCCGCCGGCCAAAAGCAATGCGCCGCGTTGGACTTAGCCGCTGTTTGGACGGGTCGGCTCGCGAGCGAGGCGTTCGCGTCCGCCGGCCGAAAGCAATGCACCGCGTTGGACTTAGCCGCTGGTTGGACGGGTCGGCTCGCGAGCGAGGCGTTCGGGTCCGACGGCCGAAAGCAATGCGCCGCGTTGGACTTAGCCGCTGGTTGGAGGGGTCGGCTCGCGAGCGAGGCGTTCGCGTCCGCCGGCCAAAAGCAACGCGCCGCGTTGGACTTAGCCGCTGGTTGGACGGGTCGGCTCGCGAGCGAGGCATTCGCGTCCGCCGGCCAAAAGCAATGCGCCGCGTTGGACTTAGCCGCTGGTTGGACGGGTCGGCTCGCGAGCGAGGCGTTCGCGTCCGCCGGCCAAAAGCAATGCGCCGCGTTGGACTTAGCCGCTGTTTGGACGAGTCGGCTCGCGAGCGAGGCGTTCGGGTCCGACGGCCGAAAGCAATGCGCCGCGTTGGACTTAGCCGCTGGTTGGACGGGTCGGCTCGCGAGCGAGGCGTTCGGGTCTGCCGGCCAAAAGCAATGCGCCGCGTTGGACTTAGCCGCTGGTTGGACGGGTCGGCTCGCGAGCGAGGCGTTTCGGGTCCGCCGGCCAAAAGCAATGCGCCGCGTTGGACTTAGCCGCTGTTTGGACGGGTCGGCTCGCGAGCGAGGCGTTCGCGTCCGCCGGCCGAAAGCAATGCACCGCGTTGGACTTAGCCGCTGGTTGGACGGGTCGGCTCGCGAGCGAGGCGTTCGCGTCCGCCGGCCAAAAGCAATGCGCCGCGTTGGACTTAGCCGCTGGTTGGACGGGTCGGCTCGCGAGCGAGGCTTTCGCGTCCGCCGGCCGAAAGCAATGCGCCGCGTTGGACTTAGCCGCTGGTTGGAGGGGTCGGCTCGCGAGCGAGGCGTTTGCGTCCGCCGGCCGAAAGCAATGCGCCGCGTTGGACTTAGCCGCTGGTTGGACGGGTCGGCTCGCGAGCGAGGCTTTCGCGTCCGCCGGCCGAAAGCAATGCGCCGCGTTGGACTTAGCCGCTGGTTGGAGGGGTCGGCTCGCGAGCGAGGCGTTCGGGTCCGTCGGCCGAAAGCAATGCGCCGCGTTGGACTTAGCCGCTGGTTGGACGGGTCGGCTCGCGAGCGAGGCTTTCGCGTCCGCCGGCCGAAAGCAATGCGCCGCGTTGGACTTAGCCGCTGGTTGGAGGGGTCGGCTCGCGAGCGAGGCGTTTGCGTCCGCCGGCCGAAAGCAATGCGCCGCGTTGGACTTAGCCGCTGGTTGGAGGGGTCGGCTCGCGAGCGAGGCGTTTGCGTCCGCCGGCCGAAAGCAATGCACCGCGTTGGACTTAGCCGCTGGTTGGACGGGTCGGCTCGCGAGCGAGGCGTTCGGGGTCCGACGGCCGAAAGCAATGCGCCGCGTTGGACTTAGCCGCTGTTTGGACGGGTCGGCTCGCGAGCGAGGCGTTCGCGTCCGCCGGCCGAAAGCAATGCACCGCGTTGGACTTAGCCGCTGGTTGGACGGGTCGGCTCGCGAGCGAGGCGTTCGGGTCCGACGGCCGAAAGCAATGCGCCGCGTTGGACTTAGCCGCTGGTTGGACGGGTCGGCTCGCGAGCGAGGCGTTCGGGTCCGACGGCCGAAAGCAATGCGCCGCGTTGGACTTAGCCGCTGGTTGGAGGGGTCGGCTCGCGAGCGAGGCGTTCGCGTCCGCCGGCCAAAAGCAACGCGCCGCGTTGGACTTAGCCGCTGGTTGGACGGGTCGGCTCGCGAGCGAGGCATTCGCGTCCGCCGGCCAAAAGCAATGCGCCGCGTTGGACTTAGCCGCTGGTTGGACGGGTCGGCTCGCGAGCGAGGCGTTCGCGTCCGCCGGCCAAAAGCAATGCGCCGCGTTGGACTTAGCCGCTGTTTGGACGAGTCGGCTCGCGAGCGAGGCGTTCGGGTCCGACGGCCGAAAGCAATGCGCCGCGTTGGACTTAGCCGCTGGTTGGACGGGTCGGCTCGCGAGCGAGGCGTTCGGGTCTGCCGGCCAAAAGCAATGCGCCGCGTTGGACTTAGCCGCTGGTTGGACGGGTCGGCTCGCGAGCGAGGCGTTCGGGTCCGCCGGCCAAAAGCAATGCGCCGCGTTGGACTTAGCCGCTGTTTGGACGGGTCGGCTCGCGAGCGAGGCGTTCGCGTCCGCCGGCCGAAAGCAATGCACCGCGTTGGACTTAGCGCTGGTTGGACGGGTCGGCTCGCGAGCGAGGCGTTCGGGTCCGACGGCCGAAAGCAATGCGCCGCGTTGGACTTAGGCCGCTGGTTGGAGGGGTCGGCTCGCGAGCGAGGCGTTCGCGTCCGCCGGCCAAAAGCAACGCGCCGCGTTGGACTTAGCCGCTGGTTGGACGGGTCGGCTCGCGAGCGAGGCATTCGCGTCCGCCGGCCAAAAGCAATGCGCCGCGTTGGACTTAGCCGCTGGTTGGACGGGTCGGCTCGCGAGCGAGGCGTTCGCGTCCGCCGGCCAAAAGCAATGCGCCGCGTTGGACTTAGCCGCTGTTTGGACGAGTCGGCTCGCGAGCGAGGCGTTCGGGTCCGACGGCCGAAAGCAATGCGCCGCGTTGGACTTAGCCGCTGGTTGGACGGGTCGGCTCGCGAGCGAGGCGTTCGGGTCTGCCGGCCAAAAGCAATGCGCCGCGTTGGACTTAGCCGCTGGTTGGACGGGTCGGCTCGCGAGCGAGGCGTTCGGGTCCGCCGGCCAAAAGCAATGCGCCGCGTTGGACTTAGCCGCTGTTTGGACGGGTCGGCTCGCGAGCGAGGCGTTCGCGTCCGCCGGCCGAAAGCAATGCACCGCGTTGGACTTAGCCGCTGGTTGGACGGGTCGGCTCGCGAGCGAGGCGTTCGCGTCCGCCGGCCAAAAGCAATGCGCCGCGTTGGACTTAGCCGCTGGTTGGACGGGTCGGCTCGCGAGCGAGGCTTTCGCGTCCGCCGGCCGAAAGCAATGCGCCGCGTTGGACTTAGCCGCTGGTTGGAGGGGTCGGCTCGCGAGCGAGGCGTTTGCGTCCGCCGGCCGAAAGCAATGCGCCGCGTTGGACTTAGCCGCTGGTTGGACGGGTCGGCTCGCGAGCGAGGCTTTCGCGTCCGCCGGCCGAAAGCAATGCGCCGCGTTGGACTTAGCCGCTGGTTGGAGGGGTCGGCTCGCGAGCGAGGCGTTCGGGTCCGTCGGCCGAAAGCAATGCGCCGCGTTGGACTTAGCCGCTGGTTGGACGGGTCGGCTCGCGAGCGAGGCTTTCGCGTCCGCCGGCCGAAAGCAATGCGCCGCGTTGGACTTAGCCGCTGGTTGGAGGGGTCGGCTCGCGAGCGAGGCGTTTGCGTCCGCCGGCCGAAAGCAATGCGCCGCGTTGGACTTAGCCGCTGGTTGGAGGGGTCGGCTCGCGAGCGAGGCGTTTGCGTCCGCCGGCCGAAAGCAATGCACCGCGTTGGACTTAGCCGCTGGTTGGACGGGTCGGCTCGCGAGCGAGGCGTTCGGGTCCGACGGCCGAAAGCAATGCGCCGCGTTGGACTTAGCCGCTGGTTGGAGGGGTCGGCTCGCGAGCGAGGCGTTCGCGTCCGCCGGCCAAAAGCAACGCGCCGCGTTGGACTTAGCCGCTGGTTGGACGGGTCGGCTCGCGAGCGAGGCATTCGCGTCCGCCGGCCAAAAGCAATGCGCCGCGTTGGACTTAGCCGCTGGTTGGACGGGTCGGCTCGCGAGCGAGGCGTTCGCGTCCGCCGGCCAAAAGCAATGCGCCGCGTTGGACTTAGCCGCTGTTTGGACGAGTCGGCTCGCGAGCGAGGCGTTCGGGTCCGACGGCCGAAAGCAATGCGCCGCGTTGGACTTAGCCGCTGGTTGGACGGGTCGGCTCGCGAGCGAGGCGTTCGCGTCCGCCGGCCGAAAGCAATGCACCGCGTTGGACTTAGCCGCTGGTTGGACGGGTCGGCTCGCGAGCGAGGCGTTCGCGTCCGCCGGCCAAAAGCAATGCGCCGCGTTGGACTTAGCCGCTGGTTGGACGGTCGGCTCGCGAGCGAGGCATTCGCGTCCGCCGGCCAAAAGCAATGCGCCGCGTTGGACTTAGCCGCTGGTTGGACGGGTCGGCTCGCGAGCGAGGCGTTCGCGTCCGCCGGCCAAAAGCAATGCGCCGCGTTGGACTTAGCCGCTGTTTGGACGAGTCGGCTCGCGAGCGAGGCGTTCGGGTCCGACGGCCGAAAGCAATGCGCCGCGTTGGACTTAGCCGCTGGTTGGACGGGTCGGCTCGCGAGCGAGGCGTTCGGGTCTGCCGGCCAAAAGCAATGCGCCGCGTTGGACTTAGCCGCTGGTTGGACGGGTCGGCTCGCGAGCGAGGCGTTCGGGTCCGCCGGCCAAAAGCAATGCGCCGCGTTGGACTTAGCCGCTGTTTGGACGGGTCGGCTCGCGAGCGAGGCGTTCGCGTCCGCCGGCCGAAAGCAATGCACCGCGTTGGACTTAGCCGCTGGTTGGACGGGTCGGCTCGCGAGCGAGGCGTTCGGGTCCGACGGCCGAAAGCAATGCGCCGCGTTGGACTTAGCCGCTGGTTGGAGGGGTCGGCTCGCGAGCGAGGCGTTCGCGTCCGCCGGCCAAAAGCAACGCGCCGCGTTGGACTTAGCCGCTGGTTGGACGGGTCGGCTCGCGAGCGAGGCATTCGCGTCCGCCGGCCAAAAGCAATGCGCCGCGTTGGACTTAGCCGCTGGTTGGACGGGTCGGCTCGCGAGCGAGGCGTTCGCGTCCGCCGGCCAAAAGCAATGCGCCGCGTTGGACTTAGCCGCTGTTTGGACGAGTCGGCTCGCGAGCGAGGCGTTCGGGTCCGACGGCCGAAAGCAATGCGCCGCGTTGGACTTAGCCGCTGGTTGGACGGGTCGGCTCGCGAGCGAGGCGTTCGGGTCTGCCGGCCAAAAGCAATGCGCCGCGTTGGACTTAGCCGCTGGTTGGACGGGTCGGCTCGCGAGCGAGGCGTTCGGGTCCGCCGGCCAAAAGCAATGCGCCGCGTTGGACTTAGCCGCTGTTTGGACGGGTCGGCTCGCGAGCGAGGCGTTCGCGTCCGCCGGCCGAAAGCAATGCACCGCGTTGGACTTAGCCGCTGGTTGGACGGGTCGGCTCGCGAGCGAGGCGTTCGCGTCCGCCGGCCAAAAGCAATGCGCCGCGTTGGACTTAGCCGCTGGTTGGACGGGTCGGCTCGCGAGCGAGGCTTTCGCGTCCGCCGGCCGAAAGCAATGCGCCGCGTTGGACTTAGCCGCTGGTTGGAGGGGTCGGCTCGCGAGCGAGGCGTTTGCGTCCGCCGGCCGAAAGCAATGCGCCGCGTTGGACTTAGCCGCTGGTTGGACGGGTCGGCTCGCGAGCGAGGCTTTCGCGTCCGCCGGCCGAAAGCAATGCGCCGCGTTGGACTTAGCCGCTGGTTGGAGGGGTCGGCTCGCGAGCGAGGCGTTCGGGTCCGTCGGCCGAAAGCAATGCGCCGCGTTGGACTTAGCCGCTGGTTGGACGGGTCGGCTCGCGAGCGAGGCTTTCGCGTCCGCCGGCCGAAAGCAATGCGCCGCGTTGGACTTAGCCGCTGGTTGGAGGGGTCGGCTCGCGAGCGAGGCGTTTGCGTCCGCCGGCCGAAAGCAATGCGCCGCGTTGGACTTAGCCGCTGGTTGGAGGGGTCGGCTCGCGAGCGAGGCGTTTGCGTCCGCCGGCCGAAAGCAATGCACCGCGTTGGACTTAGCCGCTGGTTGGACGGGTCGGCTCGCGAGCGAGGCGTTCGGGTCCGACGGCCGAAAGCAATGCGCCGCGTTGGACTTAGCCGCTGTTTGGACGGGTCGGCTCGCGAGCGAGGCGTTCGCGTCCGCCGGCCGAAAGCAATGCACCGCGTTGGACTTAGCCGCTGGTTGGACGGGTCGGCTCGCGAGCGAGGCGTTCGGGTCCGACGGCCGAAAGCAATGCGCCGCGTTGGACTTAGCCGCTGGTTGGACGGGTCGGCTCGCGAGCGAGGCGTTCGGGTCCGACGGCCGAAAGCAATGCGCCGCGTTGGACTTAGCCGCTGGTTGGAGGGGTCGGCTCGCGAGCGAGGCGTTCGCGTCCGCCGGCCAAAAGCAACGCGCCGCGTTGGACTTAGCCGCTGGTTGGACGGGTCGGCTCGCGAGCGAGGCATTCGCGTCCGCCGGCCAAAAGCAATGCGCCGCGTTGGACTTAGCCGCTGGTTGGACGGGTCGGCTCGCGAGCGAGGCGTTCGCGTCCGCCGGCCAAAAGCAATGCGCCGCGTTGGACTTAGCCGCTGTTTGGACGAGTCGGCTCGCGAGCGAGGCGTTCGGGTCCGACGGCCGAAAGCAATGCGCCGCGTTGGACTTAGCCGCTGGTTGGACGGGTCGGCTCGCGAGCGAGGCGTTCGGGTCTGCCGGCCAAAAGCAATGCGCCGCGTTGGACTTAGCCGCTGGTTGGACGGGTCGGCTCGCGAGCGAGGCGTTCGGGTCCGCCGGCCAAAAGCAATGCGCCGCGTTGGACTTAGCCGCTGTTTGGACGGGTCGGCTCGCGAGCGAGGCGTTCGCGTCCGCCGGCCGAAAGCAATGCACCGCGTTGGACTTAGCCGCTGGTTGGACGGGTCGGCTCGCGAGCGAGGCGTTCGGGTCCGACGGCCGAAAGCAATGCGCCGCGTTGGACTTAGCCGCTGGTTGGAGGGGTCGGCTCGCGAGCGAGGCGTTCGCGTCCGCCGGCCAAAAGCAACGCGCCGCGTTGGACTTAGCCGCTGGTTGGACGGGTCGGCTCGCGAGCGAGGCATTCGCGTCCGCCGGCCAAAAGCAATGCGCCGCGTTGGACTTAGCCGCTGGTTGGACGGGTCGGCTCGCGAGCGAGGCGTTCGCGTCCGCCGGCCAAAAGCAATGCGCCGCGTTGGACTTAGCCGCTGTTTGGACGAGTCGGCTCGCGAGCGAGGCGTTCGGGTCCGACGGCCGAAAGCAATGCGCCGCGTTGGACTTAGCCGCTGGTTGGACGGGTCGGCTCGCGAGCGAGGCGTTCGGGTCTGCCGGCCAAAAGCAATGCGCCGCGTTGGACTTAGCCGCTGGTTGGACGGGTCGGCTCGCGAGCGAGGCGTTCGGGTCCGCCGGCCAAAAGCAATGCGCCGCGTTGGACTTAGCCGCTGTTTGGACGGGTCGGCTCGCGAGCGAGGCGTTCGCGTCCGCCGGCCGAAAGCAATGCACCGCGTTGGACTTAGCCGCTGGTTGGACGGGTCGGCTCGCGAGCGAGGCGTTCGCGTCCGCCGGCCAAAAGCAATGCGCCGCGTTGGACTTAGCCGCTGGTTGGACGGGTCGGCTCGCGAGCGAGGCTTTCGCGTCCGCCGGCCGAAAGCAATGCGCCGCGTTGGACTTAGCCGCTGGTTGGAGGGGTCGGCTCGCGAGCGAGGCGTTTGCGTCCGCCGGCCGAAAGCAATGCGCCGCGTTGGACTTAGCCGCTGGTTGGACGGGTCGGCTCGCGAGCGAGGCTTTCGCGTCCGCCGGCCGAAAGCAATGCGCCGCGTTGGACTTAGCCGCTGGTTGGAGGGGTCGGCTCGCGAGCGAGGCGTTCGGGTCCGTCGGCCGAAAGCAATGCGCCGCGTTGGACTTAGCCGCTGGTTGGACGGGTCGGCTCGCGAGCGAGGCTTTCGCGTCCGCCGGCCGAAAGCAATGCGCCGCGTTGGACTTAGCCGCTGGTTGGAGGGGTCGGCTCGCGAGCGAGGCGTTTGCGTCCGCCGGCCGAAAGCAATGCGCCGCGTTGGACTTAGCCGCTGGTTGGAGGGGTCGGCTCGCGAGCGAGGCGTTTGCGTCCGCCGGCCGAAAGCAATGCACCGCGTTGGACTTAGCCGCTGGTTGGACGGGTCGGCTCGCGAGCGAGGCGTTCGGGTCCGACGGCCGAAAGCAATGCGCCGCGTTGGACTTAGCCGCTGGTTGGAGGGGTCGGCTCGCGAGCGAGGCGTTCGCGTCCGCCGGCCAAAAGCAACGCGCCGCGTTGGACTTAGCCGCTGGTTGGACGGGTCGGCTCGCGAGCGAGGCATTCGCGTCCGCCGGCCAAAAGCAATGCGCCGCGTTGGACTTAGCCGCTGGTTGGACGGGTCGGCTCGCGAGCGAGGCGTTCGCGTCCGCCGGCCAAAAGCAATGCGCCGCGTTGGACTTAGCCGCTGTTTGGACGAGTCGGCTCGCGAGCGAGGCGTTCGGGTCCGACGGCCGAAAGCAATGCGCCGCGTTGGACTTAGCCGCTGGTTGGACGGGTCGGCTCGCGAGCGAGGCGTTCGCGTCCGCCGGCCGAAAGCAATGCACCGCGTTGGACTTAGCCGCTGGTTGGACGGGTCGGCTCGCGAGCGAGGCGTTCGCGTCCGCCGGCCAAAAGCAATGCGCCGCGTTGGACTTAGCCGCTGGTTGGACGGGTCGCTCGCGAGCGAGGCGTTCGGGTCCGACGGCCGAAAGCAATGCGCCGCGTTGGACTTAGCCGCTGGTTGGACGGGTCGGCTCGCGAGCGAGGCGTTCGGGTCCGCCGGCCAAAAGCAATGCGCCGCGTTGGACTTAGCCGCTGGTTGGACGGGTCGGCTCGCGAGCGAGGCGTTCGGGTCCGACGGCCGAAAGCAATGCGCCGCGTTGGACTTAGCCGCTGGTTGGACGGGTCGGCTCGCGAGCGAAGCGTTCGGGTCCGCCGGCCAAAAGCAATGCGCCGCGTTGGACTTAGCCGCTGGTTGGACGGGTCGGCTCGCGAGCGAGGCGTTCGGGTCCGACGGCCGAAAGCAATGCGCCGCGTTGGACTTAGCCGCTGGTTGGACGGGTCGGCTCGCGAGCGAGGCGTTCGGGTCCGACGGCCGAAAGCAATGCGCCGCGTTGGACTTAGCCGCTGGTTGGAGGGGTCGGCTCGCGAGCGAGGCGTTCGGGTCCGACGGCCGAAAGCAATGCGCCGCGTTGGACTTAGCCGCTGGTTGGAGGGGTCGGCTCGCGAGCGAGGCGTTCGCGTCCGCCGGCCAAAAGCAACGCGCCGCGTTGGACTTAGCCGCTGGTTGGACGGGTCGGCTCGCGAGCGAGGCATTCGCGTCCGCCGGCCAAAAGCAATGCGCCGCGTTGGACTTAGCCGCTGGTTGGACGGGTCGGCTCGCGAGCGAGGCGTTCGCGTCCGCCGGCCAAAAGCAATGCGCCGCGTTGGACTTAGCCGCTGTTTGGACGAGTCGGCTCGCGAGCGAGGCGTTCGGGTCCGACGGCCGAAAGCAATGCGCCGCGTTGGACTTAGCCGCTGGTTGGACGGGTCGGCTCGCGAGCGAGGCGTTCGGGTCTGCCGGCCAAAAGCAATGCGCCGCGTTGGACTTAGCCGCTGGTTGGACGGGTCGGCTCGCGAGCGAGGCGTTCGGGTCCGCCGGCCAAAAGCAATGCGCCGCGTTGGACTTAGCCGCTGTTTGGACGGGTCGGCTCGCGAGCGAGGCGTTCGCGTCCGCCGGCCGAAAGCAATGCACCGCGTTGGACTTAGCCGCTGGTTGGACGGGTCGGCTCGCGAGCGAGGCGTTCGGGTCCGACGGCCGAAAGCAATGCGCCGCGTTGGACTTAGCCGCTGGTTGGAGGGGTCGGCTCGCGAGCGAGGCGTTCGCGTCCGCCGGCCAAAAGCAACGCGCCGCGTTGGACTTAGCCGCTGGTTGGACGGGTCGGCTCGCGAGCGAGGCATTCGCGTCCGCCGGCCAAAAGCAATGCGCCGCGTTGGACTTAGCCGCTGGTTGGACGGGTCGGCTCGCGAGCGAGGCGTTCGCGTCCGCCGGCCAAAAGCAATGCGCCGCGTTGGACTTAGCCGCTGTTTGGACGAGTCGGCTCGCGAGCGAGGCGTTCGGGTCCGACGGCCGAAAGCAATGCGCCGCGTTGGACTTAGCCGCTGGTTGGACGGGTCGGCTCGCGAGCGAGGCGTTCGGGTCTGCCGGCCAAAAGCAATGCGCCGCGTTGGACTTAGCCGCTGGTTGGACGGGTCGGCTCGCGAGCGAGGCGTTCGGGTCCGCCGGCCAAAAGCAATGCGCCGCGTTGGACTTAGCCGCTGTTTGGACGGGTCGGCTCGCGAGCGAGGCGTTCGCGTCCGCCGGCCGAAAGCAATGCACCGCGTTGGACTTAGCCGCTGGTTGGACGGGTCGGCTCGCGAGCGAGGCGTTCGCGTCCGCCGGCCAAAAGCAATGCGCCGCGTTGGACTTAGCCGCTGGTTGGACGGGTCGGCTCGCGAGCGAGGCTTTCGCGTCCGCCGGCCGAAAGCAATGCGCCGCGTTGGACTTAGCCGCTGGTTGGAGGGGTCGGCTCGCGAGCGAGGCGTTTGCGTCCGCCGGCCGAAAGCAATGCGCCGCGTTGGACTTAGCCGCTGGTTGGACGGGTCGGCTCGCGAGCGAGGCTTTCGCGTCCGCCGGCCGAAAGCAATGCGCCGCGTTGGACTTAGCCGCTGGTTGGAGGGGTCGGCTCGCGAGCGAGGCGTTCGGGTCCGTCGGCCGAAAGCAATGCGCCGCGTTGGACTTAGCCGCTGGTTGGACGGGTCGGCTCGCGAGCGAGGCTTTCGCGTCCGCCGGCCGAAAGCAATGCGCCGCGTTGGACTTAGCCGCTGGTTGGAGGGGTCGGCTCGCGAGCGAGGCGTTTGCGTCCGCCGGCCGAAAGCAATGCGCCGCGTTGGACTTAGCCGCTGGTTGGAGGGGTCGGCTCGCGAGCGAGGCGTTTGCGTCCGCCGGCCGAAAGCAATGCACCGCGTTGGACTTAGCCGCTGGTTGGACGGGTCGGCTCGCGAGCGAGGCGTTCGGGTCCGACGGCCGAAAGCAATGCGCCGCGTTGGACTTAGCCGCTGTTTGGACGGGTCGGCTCGCGAGCGAGGCGTTCGCGTCCGCCGGCCGAAAGCAATGCACCGCGTTGGACTTAGCCGCTGGTTGGACGGGTCGGCTCGCGAGCGAGGCGTTCGGGTCCGACGGCCGAAAGCAATGCGCCGCGTTGGACTTAGCCGCTGGTTGGACGGGTCGGCTCGCGAGCGAGGCGTTCGGGTCCGACGGCCGAAAGCAATGCGCCGCGTTGGACTTAGCCGCTGGTTGGAGGGGTCGGCTCGCGAGCGAGGCGTTCGCGTCCGCCGGCCAAAAGCAACGCGCCGCGTTGGACTTAGCCGCTGGTTGGACGGGTCGGCTCGCGAGCGAGGCATTCGCGTCCGCCGGCCAAAAGCAATGCGCCGCGTTGGACTTAGCCGCTGGTTGGACGGGTCGGCTCGCGAGCGAGGCGTTCGCGTCCGCCGGCCAAAAGCAATGCGCCGCGTTGGACTTAGCCGCTGTTTGGACGAGTCGGCTCGCGAGCGAGGCGTTCGGGTCCGACGGCCGAAAGCAATGCGCCGCGTTGGACTTAGCCGCTGGTTGGACGGGTCGGCTCGCGAGCGAGGCGTTCGGGTCTGCCGGCCAAAAGCAATGCGCCGCGTTGGACTTAGCCGCTGGTTGGACGGGTCGGCTCGCGAGCGAGGCGTTCGGGTCCGCCGGCCAAAAGCAATGCGCCGCGTTGGACTTAGCCGCTGTTTGGACGGGTCGGCTCGCGAGCGAGGCGTTCGCGTCCGCCGGCCGAAAGCAATGCACCGCGTTGGACTTAGCCGCTGGTTGGACGGGTCGGCTCGCGAGCGAGGCGTTCGGGTCCGACGGCCGAAAGCAATGCGCCGCGTTGGACTTAGCCGCTGGTTGGAGGGGTCGGCTCGCGAGCGAGGCGTTCGCGTCCGCCGGCCAAAAGCAACGCGCCGCGTTGGACTTAGCCGCTGGTTGGACGGGTCGGCTCGCGAGCGAGGCATTCGCGTCCGCCGGCCAAAAGCAATGCGCCGCGTTGGACTTAGCCGCTGGTTGGACGGGTCGGCTCGCGAGCGAGGCGTTCGCGTCCGCCGGCCAAAAGCAATGCGCCGCGTTGGACTTAGCCGCTGTTTGGACGAGTCGGCTCGCGAGCGAGGCGTTCGGGTCCGACGGCCGAAAGCAATGCGCCGCGTTGGACTTAGCCGCTGGTTGGACGGGTCGGCTCGCGAGCGAGGCGTTCGGGTCTGCCGGCCAAAAGCAATGCGCCGCGTTGGACTTAGCCGCTGGTTGGACGGGTCGGCTCGCGAGCGAGGCGTTCGGGTCCGCCGGCCAAAAGCAATGCGCCGCGTTGGACTTAGCCGCTGTTTGGACGGGTCGGCTCGCGAGCGAGGCGTTCGCGTCCGCCGGCCGAAAGCAATGCACCGCGTTGGACTTAGCCGCTGGTTGGACGGGTCGGCTCGCGAGCGAGGCGTTCGCGTCCGCCGGCCAAAAGCAATGCGCCGCGTTGGACTTAGCCGCTGGTTGGACGGGTCGGCTCGCGAGCGAGGCTTTCGCGTCCGCCGGCCGAAAGCAATGCGCCGCGTTGGACTTAGCCGCTGGTTGGAGGGGTCGGCTCGCGAGCGAGGCGTTTGCGTCCGCCGGCCGAAAGCAATGCGCCGCGTTGGACTTAGCCGCTGGTTGGACGGGTCGGCTCGCGAGCGAGGCTTTCGCGTCCGCCGGCCGAAAGCAATGCGCCGCGTTGGACTTAGCCGCTGGTTGGAGGGGTCGGCTCGCGAGCGAGGCGTTCGGGTCCGTCGGCCGAAAGCAATGCGCCGCGTTGGACTTAGCCGCTGGTTGGACGGGTCGGCTCGCGAGCGAGGCTTTCGCGTCCGCCGGCCGAAAGCAATGCGCCGCGTTGGACTTAGCCGCTGGTTGGAGGGGTCGGCTCGCGAGCGAGGCGTTTGCGTCCGCCGGCCGAAAGCAATGCGCCGCGTTGGACTTAGCCGCTGGTTGGAGGGGTCGGCTCGCGAGCGAGGCGTTTGCGTCCGCCGGCCGAAAGCAATGCACCGCGTTGGACTTAGCCGCTGGTTGGACGGGTCGGCTCGCGAGCGAGGCGTTCGGGTCCGACGGCCGAAAGCAATGCGCCGCGTTGGACTTAGCCGCTGGTTGGAGGGGTCGGCTCGCGAGCGAGGCGTTCGCGTCCGCCGGCCAAAAGCAACGCGCCGCGTTGGACTTAGCCGCTGGTTGGACGGGTCGGCTCGCGAGCGAGGCATTCGCGTCCGCCGGCCAAAAGCAATGCGCCGCGTTGGACTTAGCCGCTGGTTGGACGGGTCGGCTCGCGAGCGAGGCGTTCGCGTCCGCCGGCCAAAAGCAATGCGCCGCGTTGGACTTAGCCGCTGTTTGGACGAGTCGGCTCGCGAGCGAGGCGTTCGGGTCCGACGGCCGAAAGCAATGCGCCGCGTTGGACTTAGCCGCTGGTTGGACGGGTCGGCTCGCGAGCGAGGCGTTCGCGTCCGCCGGCCGAAAGCAATGCACCGCGTTGGACTTAGCCGCTGGTTGGACGGGTCGGCTCGCGAGCGAGGCGTTCGCGTCCGCCGGCCAAAAGCAATGCGCCGCGTTGGACTTAGCCGCTGGTTGGACGGGTCGCTCGCGAGCGAGGCGTTCGGGTCCGACGGCCGAAAGCAATGCGCCGCGTTGGACTTAGCCGCTGGTTGGACGGGTCGGCTCGCGAGCGAGGCGTTCGGGTCCGCCGGCCAAAAGCAATGCGCCGCGTTGGACTTAGCCGCTGGTTGGACGGGTCGGCTCGCGAGCGAGGCGTTCGGGTCCGACGGCCGAAAGCAATGCGCCGCGTTGGACTTAGCCGCTGGTTGGACGGGTCGGCTCGCGAGCGAAGCGTTCGGGTCCGCCGGCCAAAAGCAATGCGCCGCGTTGGACTTAGCCGCTGGTTGGACGGGTCGGCTCGCGAGCGAGGCGTTCGGGTCCGACGGCCGAAAGCAATGCGCCGCGTTGGACTTAGCCGCTGGTTGGACGGGTCGGCTCGCGAGCGAGGCGTTCGGGTCCGACGGCCGAAAGCAATGCGCCGCGTTGGACTTAGCCGCTGGTTGGAGGGGTCGGCTCGCGAGCGAGGCGTTCGCGTCCGCCGGCCAAAAGCAACGCGCCGCGTTGGACTTAGCCGCTGGTTGGACGGGTCGGCTCGCGAGCGAGGCATTCGCGTCCGCCGGCCAAAAGCAATGCGCCGCGTTGGACTTAGCCGCTGGTTGGACGGGTCGGCTCGCGAGCGAGGCGTTCGCGTCCGCCGGCCAAAAGCAATGCACCGCGTTGGACTTAGCCGCTGGTTGGACGGGTCGGCTCGCGAGCGAGGCGTTCGCGTCCGCCGGCCAAAAGCAATGCGCCGCGTTGGACTTAGCCGCTGGTTGGACGGGTCGGCTCGCGAGCGAGGCTTTCGCGTCCGCCGGCCGAAAGCAATGCGCCGCGTTGGACTTAGCCGCTGGTTGGAGGGGTCGGCTCGCGAGCGAGGCTTTCGCGTCCGCCGGCCGAAAGCAATGCGCCGCGTTGGACTTAGCCGCTGGTTGGAGGGGTCGGCTCGCGAGCGAGGCGTTTGCGTCCGCCGGCCGAAAGCAATGCGCCGCGTTGGACTTAGCCGCTGGTTGGAGGGGTCGGCTCGCGAGCGAGGCGTTCGGGTCCGTCGGCCGAAAGCAATGCGCCGCGTTGGACTTAGCCGCTGGTTGGACGGGTCGGCTCGCGAGCGAGGCTTTCGCGTCCGCCGGCCGAAAGCAATGCGCCGCGTTGGACTTAGCCGCTGGTTGGAGGGGTCGGCTCGCGAGCGAGGCGTTTGCGTCCGCCGGCCGAAAGCAATGCGCCGCGTTGGACTTAGCCGCTGGTTGGAGGGGTCGGCTCGCGAGCGAGGCGTTCGGGTCCGTCGGCCGAAAGCAATGCGCCGCGTTGGACTTAGCCGCTGGTTGGACGGGTCGGCTCGCGAGCGAGGCTTTCGCGTCCGCCGGCCGAAAGCAATGCGCCGCGTTGGACTTAGCCGCTGGTTGGAGGGGTCGGCTCGCGAGCGAGGCGTTTGCGTCCGCCGGCCGAAAGCAATGCGCCGCGTTGGACTTAGCCGCTGGTTGGACGGGTCGGCTCGCGAGCGAGGCGTTCGGGTCCGCCGGCCAAAAGCAATGCGCCGCGTTGGACTTAGCCGCTGGTTGGACGGGTCGGCTCGCGAGCGAGGCGTTCGCGTCCGCCGGCCGAAAGCAATGCACCGCGTTGGACTTAGCCGCTGGTTGGACGGGTCGGCTCGCGAGCGAGGCGTTCGCGTCCGCCGGCCAAAAGCAATGCGCCGCGTTGGACTTAGCCGCTGGTTGGAGGGGTCGGCTCGCGAGCGAGGCGTTCGGGTCCGACGGCCGAAAGCAATGCGCCGCGTTGGACTTAGCCGCTGTTTGGACGGGTCGGCTCGCGAGCGAGGCGTTCGCGTCCGCCGGCCGAAAGCAATGCACCGCGTTGGACTTAGCCGCTGGTTGGACGGGTCGGCTCGCGAGCGAGGCGTTCGCGTCCGCCGGCCAAAAGCAATGCGCCGCGTTGGACTTAGCCGCTGGTTGGACGGGTCGCTCGCGAGCGAGGCGTTCGGGTCCGACGGCCGAAAGCAATGCGCCGCGTTGGACTTAGCCGCTGGTTGGACGGGTCGGCTCGCGAGCGAGGCGTTCGGGTCCGCCGGCCAAAAGCAATGCGCCGCGTTGGACTTAGCCGCTGGTTGGACGGGTCGGCTCGCGAGCGAGGCGTTCGGGTCCGACGGCCGAAAGCAATGCGCCGCGTTGGACTTAGCCGCTGGTTGGACGGGTCGGCTCGCGAGCGAGGCGTTCGGGTCCGCCGGCCAAAAGCAATGCGCCGCGTTGGACTTAGCCGCTGGTTGGACGGGTCGGCTCGCGAGCGAGGCGTTCGGGTCCGACGGCCGAAAGCAATGCGCCGCGTTGGACTTAGCCGCTGGTTGGACGGGTCGGCTCGCGAGCGAAGCGTTCGGGTCCGCCGGCCAAAAGCAATGCGCCGCGTTGGACTTAGCCGCTGGTTGGACGGGTCGGCTCGCGAGCGAGGCGTTCGGGTCCGACGGCCGAAAGCAATGCGCCGCGTTGGACTTAGCCGCTGGTTGGACGGGTCGGCTCGCGAGCGAGGCGTTCGGGTCCGACGGCCGAAAGCAATGCGCCGCGTTGGACTTAGCCGCTGGTTGGAGGGGTCGGCTCGCGAGCGAGGCGTTCGCGTCCGCCGGCCAAAAGCAACGCGCCGCGTTGGACTTAGCCGCTGGTTGGACGGGTCGGCTCGCGAGCGAGGCATTCGCGTCCGCCGGCCAAAAGCAATGCGCCGCGTTGGACTTAGCCGCTGGTTGGACGGGTCGGCTCGCGAGCGAGGCGTTCGCGTCCGCCGGCCAAAAGCAATGCGCCGCGTTGGACTTAGCCGCTGTTTGGACGAGTCGGCTCGCGAGCGAGGCGTTCGGGTCCGACGGCCGAAAGCAATGCGCCGCGTTGGACTTAGCCGCTGGTTGGACGGGTCGGCTCGCGAGCGAGGCGTTCGGGTCTGCCGGCCAAAAGCAATGCGCCGCGTTGGACTTAGCCGCTGGTTGGACGGATCGGCTCGCGAGCGAGGCGTTCGGGTCCGCCGGCCAAAAGCAATGCGCCGCGTTGGACTTAGCCGCTGTTTGGACGGGTCGGCTCGCGAGCGAGGCGTTCGCGTCCGCCGGCCGAAAGCAATGCACCGCGTTGGACTTAGCCGCTGGTTGGACGGGTCGGCTCGCGAGCGAGGCGTTCGCGTCCGCCGGCCAAAAGCAATGCGCCGCGTTGGACTTAGCCGCTGGTTGGACGGGTCGGCTCGCGAGCGAGGCTTTCGCGTCCGCCGGCCGAAAGCAATGCGCCGCGTTGGACTTAGCCGCTGGTTGGAGGGGTCGGCTCGCGAGCGAGGCGTTTGCGTCCGCCGGCCGAAAGCAATGCGCCGCGTTGGACTTAGCCGCTGGTTGGACGGGTCGGCTCGCGAGCGAGGCTTTCGCGTCCGCCGGCCGAAAGCAATGCGCCGCGTTGGACTTAGCCGCTGGTTGGAGGGGTCGGCTCGCGAGCGAGGCGTTCGGGTCCGTCGGCCGAAAGCAATGCGCCGCGTTGGACTTAGCCGCTGGTTGGACGGGTCGGCTCGCGAGCGAGGCTTTCGCGTCCGCCGGCCGAAAGCAATGCGCCGCGTTGGACTTAGCCGCTGGTTGGAGGGGTCGGCTCGCGAGCGAGGCGTTTGCGTCCGCCGGCCGAAAGCAATGCGCCGCGTTGGACTTAGCCGCTGGTTGGACGGGTCGGCTCGCGAGCGAGGCTTTCGCGTCCGCCGGCCGAAAGCAATGCGCCGCGTTGGACTTAGCCGCTGGTTGGAGGGGTCGGCTCGCGAGCGAGGCGTTCGGGTCCGTCGGCCGAAAGCAATGCGCCGCGTTGGACTTAGCCGCTGGTTGGACGGGTCGGCTCGCGAGCGAGGCTTTCGCGTCCGCCGGCCGAAAGCAATGCGCCGCGTTGGACTTAGCCGCTGTTTGGACGGGTCGGCTCGCGAGCGAGGCGTTCGCGTCCGCCGGCCGAAAGCAATGCACCGCGTTGGACTTAGCCGCTGGTTGGACGGGTCGGCTCGCGAGCGAGGCGTTCGGGTCCGCCGGCCAAAAGCAATGCGCCGCGTTGGACTTAGCCGCTGTTTGGACGGGTCGGCTCGCGAGCGAGGCGTTCGCGTCCGCCGGCCGAAAGCAATGCACCGCGTTGGACTTAGCCGCTGGTTGGACGGGTCGGCTCGCGAGCGAGGCGTTCGCGTCCGCCGGCCAAAAGCAATGCGCCGCGTTGGACTTAGCCGCTGGTTGGACGGGTCGGCTCGCGAGCGAGGCTTTCGCGTCCGCCGGCCGAAAGCAATGCGCCGCGTTGGACTTAGCCGCTGGTTGGAGGGGTCGGCTCGCGAGCGAGGCGTTTGCGTCCGCCGGCCGAAAGCAATGCGCCGCGTTGGACTTAGCCGCTGGTTGGACGGGTCGGCTCGCGAGCGAGGCTTTCGCGTCCGCCGGCCGAAAGCAATGCGCCGCGTTGGACTTAGCCGCTGGTTGGAGGGGTCGGCTCGCGAGCGAGGCGTTCGGGTCCGTCGGCCGAAAGCAATGCGCCGCGTTGGACTTAGCCGCTGGTTGGACGGGTCGGCTCGCGAGCGAGGCTTTCGCGTCCGCCGGCCGAAAGCAATGCGCCGCGTTGGACTTAGCCGCTGGTTGGAGGGGTCGGCTCGCGAGCGAGGCGTTTGCGTCCGCCGGCCGAAAGCAATGCGCCGCGTTGGACTTAGCCGCTGGTTGGAGGGGTCGGCTCGCGAGCGAGGCGTTTGCGTCCGCCGGCCGAAAGCAATGCACCGCGTTGGACTTAGCCGCTGGTTGGACGGGTCGGCTCGCGAGCGAGGCGTTCGCGTCCGCCGGCCAAAAGCAATGCGCCGCGTTGGACTTAGCCGCTGGTTGGACGGGTCGGCTCGCGAGCGAGGCGTTCGGGTCTGCCGGCCAAAAGCAATGCGCCGCGTTGGACTTAGCCGCTGGTTGGACGGGTCGGCTCGCGAGCGAGGCGTTCGGGTCCGCCGGCCAAAAGCAATGCGCCGCGTTGGACTTAGCCGCTGTTTGGACGGGTCGGCTCGCGAGCGAGGCGTTCGCGTCCGCCGGCCGAAAGCAATGCACCGCGTTGGACTTAGCCGCTGGTTGGACGGGTCGGCTCGCGAGCGAGGCGTTCGCGTCCGCCGGCCAAAAGCAATGCGCCGCGTTGGACTTAGCCGCTGGTTGGACGGGTCGGCTCGCGAGCGAGGCTTTCGCGTCCGCCGGCCGAAAGCAATGCGCCGCGTTGGACTTAGCCGCTGGTTGGACGGGTCGGCTCGCGAGCGAGGCGTTCGCGTCCGCCGGCCAAAAGCAATGCGCCGCGTTGGACTTAGCCGCTGTTTGGACGAGTCGGCTCGCGAGCGAGGCGTTCGGGTCCGACGGCCGAAAGCAATGCGCCGCGTTGGACTTAGCCGCTGGTTGGACGGGTCGGCTCGCGAGCGAGGCGTTCGGGTCTGCCGGCCAAAAGCAATGCGCCGCGTTGGACTTAGCCGCTGGTTGGACGGGTCGGCTCGCGAGCGAGGCGTTCGGGTCCGCCGGCCAAAAGCAATGCGCCGCGTTGGACTTAGCCGCTGTTTGGACGGGTCGGCTCGCGAGCGAGGCGTTCGCGTCCGCCGGCCGAAAGCAATGCACCGCGTTGGACTTAGCCGCTGGTTGGACGGGTCGGCTCGCGAGCGAGGCGTTCGCGTCCGCCGGCCAAAAGCAATGCGCCGCGTTGGACTTAGCCGCTGGTTGGACGGGTCGGCTCGCGAGCGAGGCTTTCGCGTCCGCCGGCCGAAAGCAATGCGCCGCGTTGGACTTAGCCGCTGGTTGGAGGGGTCGGCTCGCGAGCGAGGCGTTTGCGTCCGCCGGCCGAAAGCAATGCGCCGCGTTGGACTTAGCCGCTGGTTGGACGGGTCGGCTCGCGAGCGAGGCTTTCGCGTCCGCCGGCCGAAAGCAATGCGCCGCGTTGGACTTAGCCGCTGGTTGGAGGGGTCGGCTCGCGAGCGAGGCGTTCGGGTCCGTCGGCCGAAAGCAATGCGCCGCGTTGGACTTAGCCGCTGGTTGGACGGGTCGGCTCGCGAGCGAGGCTTTCGCGTCCGCCGGCCGAAAGCAATGCGCCGCGTTGGACTTAGCCGCTGGTTGGAGGGGTCGGCTCGCGAGCGAGGCGTTTGCGTCCGCCGGCCGAAAGCAATGCGCCGCGTTGGACTTAGCCGCTGGTTGGAGGGGTCGGCTCGCGAGCGAGGCGTTTGCGTCCGCCGGCCGAAAGCAATGCACCGCGTTGGACTTAGCCGCTGGTTGGACGGGTCGGCTCGCGAGCGAGGCGTTCGGGTCCGACGGCCGAAAGCAATGCGCCGCGTTGGACTTAGCCGCTGGTTGGAGGGGTCGGCTCGCGAGCGAGGCGTTCGCGTCCGCCGGCCAAAAGCAACGCGCCGCGTTGGACTTAGCCGCTGGTTGGACGGGTCGGCTCGCGAGCGAGGCATTCGCGTCCGCCGGCCAAAAGCAATGCGCCGCGTTGGACTTAGCCGCTGGTTGGACGGGTCGGCTCGCGAGCGAGGCGTTCGCGTCCGCCGGCCAAAAGCAATGCGCCGCGTTGGACTTAGCCGCTGTTTGGACGAGTCGGCTCGCGAGCGAGGCGTTCGGGTCCGACGGCCGAAAGCAATGCGCCGCGTTGGACTTAGCCGCTGGTTGGACGGGTCGGCTCGCGAGCGAGGCGTTCGCGTCCGCCGGCCGAAAGCAATGCACCGCGTTGGACTTAGCCGCTGGTTGGACGGGTCGGCTCGCGAGCGAGGCGTTCGCGTCCGCCGGCCAAAAGCAATGCGCCGCGTTGGACTTAGCCGCTGGTTGGACGGGTCGCTCGCGAGCGAGGCGTTCGGGTCCGACGGCCGAAAGCAATGCGCCGCGTTGGACTTAGCCGCTGGTTGGACGGGTCGGCTCGCGAGCGAGGCGTTCGGGTCCGCCGGCCAAAAGCAATGCGCCGCGTTGGACTTAGCCGCTGGTTGGACGGGTCGGCTCGCGAGCGAGGCGTTCGGGTCCGACGGCCGAAAGCAATGCGCCGCGTTGGACTTAGCCGCTGGTTGGACGGGTCGGCTCGCGAGCGAAGCGTTCGGGTCCGCCGGCCAAAAGCAATGCGCCGCGTTGGACTTAGCCGCTGGTTGGACGGGTCGGCTCGCGAGCGAGGCGTTCGGGTCCGACGGCCGAAAGCAATGCGCCGCGTTGGACTTAGCCGCTGGTTGGACGGGTCGGCTCGCGAGCGAGGCGTTCGGGTCCGACGGCCGAAAGCAATGCGCCGCGTTGGACTTAGCCGCTGGTTGGAGGGGTCGGCTCGCGAGCGAGGCGTTCGCGTCCGCCGGCCAAAAGCAACGCGCCGCGTTGGACTTAGCCGCTGGTTGGACGGGTCGGCTCGCGAGCGAGGCATTCGCGTCCGCCGGCCAAAAGCAATGCGCCGCGTTGGACTTAGCCGCTGGTTGGACGGGTCGGCTCGCGAGCGAGGCGTTCGCGTCCGCCGGCCAAAAGCAATGCACCGCGTTGGACTTAGCCGCTGGTTGGACGGGTCGGCTCGCGAGCGAGGCGTTCGCGTCCGCCGGCCAAAAGCAATGCGCCGCGTTGGACTTAGCCGCTGGTTGGACGGGTCGGCTCGCGAGCGAGGCTTTCGCGTCCGCCGGCCGAAAGCAATGCGCCGCGTTGGACTTAGCCGCTGGTTGGAGGGGTCGGCTCGCGAGCGAGGCTTTCGCGTCCGCCGGCCGAAAGCAATGCGCCGCGTTGGACTTAGCCGCTGGTTGGAGGGGTCGGCTCGCGAGCGAGGCGTTTGCGTCCGCCGGCCGAAAGCAATGCGCCGCGTTGGACTTAGCCGCTGGTTGGAGGGGTCGGCTCGCGAGCGAGGCGTTCGGGTCCGTCGGCCGAAAGCAATGCGCCGCGTTGGACTTAGCCGCTGGTTGGACGGGTCGGCTCGCGAGCGAGGCTTTCGCGTCCGCCGGCCGAAAGCAATGCGCCGCGTTGGACTTAGCCGCTGGTTGGAGGGGTCGGCTCGCGAGCGAGGCGTTTGCGTCCGCCGGCCGAAAGCAATGCGCCGCGTTGGACTTAGCCGCTGGTTGGAGGGGTCGGCTCGCGAGCGAGGCGTTCGGGTCCGTCGGCCGAAAGCAATGCGCCGCGTTGGACTTAGCCGCTGGTTGGACGGGTCGGCTCGCGAGCGAGGCTTTCGCGTCCGCCGGCCGAAAGCAATGCGCCGCGTTGGACTTAGCCGCTGGTTGGAGGGGTCGGCTCGCGAGCGAGGCGTTTGCGTCCGCCGGCCGAAAGCAATGCGCCGCGTTGGACTTAGCCGCTGGTTGGACGGGTCGGCTCGCGAGCGAGGCGTTCGGGTCCGCCGGCCAAAAGCAATGCGCCGCGTTGGACTTAGCCGCTGGTTGGACGGGTCGGCTCGCGAGCGAGGCGTTCGCGTCCGCCGGCCGAAAGCAATGCACCGCGTTGGACTTAGCCGCTGGTTGGACGGGTCGGCTCGCGAGCGAGGCGTTCGCGTCCGCCGGCCAAAAGCAATGCGCCGCGTTGGACTTAGCCGCTGGTTGGAGGGGTCGGCTCGCGAGCGAGGCGTTCGGGTCCGACGGCCGAAAGCAATGCGCCGCGTTGGACTTAGCCGCTGTTTGGACGGGTCGGCTCGCGAGCGAGGCGTTCGCGTCCGCCGGCCGAAAGCAATGCACCGCGTTGGACTTAGCCGCTGGTTGGACGGGTCGGCTCGCGAGCGAGGCGTTCGCGTCCGCCGGCCAAAAGCAATGCGCCGCGTTGGACTTAGCCGCTGGTTGGACGGGTCGCTCGCGAGCGAGGCGTTCGGGTCCGACGGCCGAAAGCAATGCGCCGCGTTGGACTTAGCCGCTGGTTGGACGGGTCGGCTCGCGAGCGAGGCGTTCGGGTCCGCCGGCCAAAAGCAATGCGCCGCGTTGGACTTAGCCGCTGGTTGGACGGGTCGGCTCGCGAGCGAGGCGTTCGGGTCCGACGGCCGAAAGCAATGCGCCGCGTTGGACTTAGCCGCTGGTTGGACGGGTCGGCTCGCGAGCGAGGCGTTCGGGTCCGCCGGCCAAAAGCAATGCGCCGCGTTGGACTTAGCCGCTGGTTGGACGGGTCGGCTCGCGAGCGAGGCGTTCGGGTCCGACGGCCGAAAGCAATGCGCCGCGTTGGACTTAGCCGCTGGTTGGACGGGTCGGCTCGCGAGCGAAGCGTTCGGGTCCGCCGGCCAAAAGCAATGCGCCGCGTTGGACTTAGCCGCTGGTTGGACGGGTCGGCTCGCGAGCGAGGCGTTCGGGTCCGACGGCCGAAAGCAATGCGCCGCGTTGGACTTAGCCGCTGGTTGGACGGGTCGGCTCGCGAGCGAGGCGTTCGGGTCCGACGGCCGAAAGCAATGCGCCGCGTTGGACTTAGCCGCTGGTTGGAGGGGTCGGCTCGCGAGCGAGGCGTTCGCGTCCGCCGGCCAAAAGCAACGCGCCGCGTTGGACTTAGCCGCTGGTTGGACGGGTCGGCTCGCGAGCGAGGCATTCGCGTCCGCCGGCCAAAAGCAATGCGCCGCGTTGGACTTAGCCGCTGGTTGGACGGGTCGGCTCGCGAGCGAGGCGTTCGCGTCCGCCGGCCAAAAGCAATGCGCCGCGTTGGACTTAGCCGCTGTTTGGACGAGTCGGCTCGCGAGCGAGGCGTTCGGGTCCGACGGCCGAAAGCAATGCGCCGCGTTGGACTTAGCCGCTGGTTGGACGGGTCGGCTCGCGAGCGAGGCGTTCGGGTCTGCCGGCCAAAAGCAATGCGCCGCGTTGGACTTAGCCGCTGGTTGGACGGGTCGGCTCGCGAGCGAGGCGTTCGGGTCCGCCGGCCAAAAGCAATGCGCCGCGTTGGACTTAGCCGCTGTTTGGACGGGTCGGCTCGCGAGCGAGGCGTTCGCGTCCGCCGGCCGAAAGCAATGCACCGCGTTGGACTTAGCCGCTGGTTGGACGGGTCGGCTCGCGAGCGAGGCGTTCGCGTCCGCCGGCCAAAAGCAATGCGCCGCGTTGGACTTAGCCGCTGGTTGGACGGGTCGGCTCGCGAGCGAGGCTTTCGCGTCCGCCGGCCGAAAGCAATGCGCCGCGTTGGACTTAGCCGCTGGTTGGAGGGGTCGGCTCGCGAGCGAGGCGTTTGCGTCCGCCGGCCGAAAGCAATGCGCCGCGTTGGACTTTGCCGCTGGTTGGACGGGTCGGCTCGCGAGCGAGGCTTTCGCGTCCGCCGGCCGAAAGCAATGCGCCGCGTTGGACTTAGCCGCTGGTTGGAGGGGTCGGCTCGCGAGCGAGGCGTTCGGGTCCGTCGGCCGAAAGCAATGCGCCGCGTTGGACTTAGCCGCTGGTTGGACGGGTCGGCTCGCGAGCGAGGCTTTCGCGTCCGCCGGCCGAAAGCAATGCGCCGCGTTGGACTTAGCCGCTGGTTGGAGGGGTCGGCTCGCGAGCGAGGCGTTTGCGTCCGCCGGCCGAAAGCAATGCGCCGCGTTGGACTTAGCCGCTGGTTGGACGGGTCGGCTCGCGAGCGAGGCTTTCGCGTCCGCCGGCCGAAAGCAATGCGCCGCGTTGGACTTAGCCGCTGGTTGGAGGGGTCGGCTCGCGAGCGAGGCGTTCGGGTCCGTCGGCCGAAAGCAATGCGCCGCGTTGGACTTAGCCGCTGGTTGGACGGGTCGGCTCGCGAGCGAGGCTTTCGCGTCCGCCGGCCGAAAGCAATGCGCCGCGTTGGACTTAGCCGCTGTTTGGACGGGTCGGCTCGCGAGCGAGGCGTTCGCGTCCGCCGGCCGAAAGCAATGCACCGCGTTGGACTTAGCCGCTGGTTGGACGGGTCGGCTCGCGAGCGAGGCGTTCGGGTCCGCCGGCCAAAAGCAATGCGCCGCGTTGGACTTAGCCGCTGTTTGGACGGGTCGGCTCGCGAGCGAGGCGTTCGCGTCCGCCGGCCGAAAGCAATGCACCGCGTTGGACTTAGCCGCTGGTTGGACGGGTCGGCTCGCGAGCGAGGCGTTCGCGTCCGCCGGCCAAAAGCAATGCGCCGCGTTGGACTTAGCCGCTGGTTGGACGGGTCGGCTCGCGAGCGAGGCTTTCGCGTCCGCCGGCCGAAAGCAATGCGCCGCGTTGGACTTAGCCGCTGGTTGGAGGGGTCGGCTCGCGAGCGAGGCGTTTGCGTCCGCCGGCCGAAAGCAATGCGCCGCGTTGGACTTAGCCGCTGGTTGGACGGGTCGGCTCGCGAGCGAGGCTTTCGCGTCCGCCGGCCGAAAGCAATGCGCCGCGTTGGACTTAGCCGCTGGTTGGAGGGGTCGGCTCGCGAGCGAGGCGTTCGGGTCCGTCGGCCGAAAGCAATGCGCCGCGTTGGACTTAGCCGCTGGTTGGACGGGTCGGCTCGCGAGCGAGGCTTTCGCGTCCGCCGGCCGAAAGCAATGCGCCGCGTTGGACTTAGCCGCTGGTTGGAGGGGTCGGCTCGCGAGCGAGGCGTTTGCGTCCGCCGGCCGAAAGCAATGCGCCGCGTTGGACTTAGCCGCTGGTTGGAGGGGTCGGCTCGCGAGCGAGGCGTTTGCGTCCGCCGGCCGAAAGCAATGCACCGCGTTGGACTTAGCCGCTGGTTGGACGGGTCGGCTCGCGAGCGAGGCGTTCGCGTCCGCCGGCCAAAAGCAATGCGCCGCGTTGGACTTAGCCGCTGGTTGGACGGGTCGGCTCGCGAGCGAGGCGTTCGGGTCTGCCGGCCAAAAGCAATGCGCCGCGTTGGACTTAGCCGCTGGTTGGACGGGTCGGCTCGCGAGCGAGGCGTTCGGGTCCGCCGGCCAAAAGCAATGCGCCGCGTTGGACTTAGCCGCTGTTTGGACGGGTCGGCTCGCGAGCGAGGCGTTCGCGTCCGCCGGCCGAAAGCAATGCACCGCGTTGGACTTAGCCGCTGGTTGGACGGGTCGGCTCGCGAGCGAGGCGTTCGCGTCCGCCGGCCAAAAGCAATGCGCCGCGTTGGACTTAGCCGCTGGTTGGACGGGTCGGCTCGCGAGCGAGGCTTTCGCGTCCGCCGGCCGAAAGCAATGCGCCGCGTTGGACTTAGCCGCTGGTTGGAGGGGTCGGCTCGCGAGCGAGGCGTTTGCGTCCGCCGGCCGAAAGCAATGCGCCGCGTTGGACTTAGCCGCTGGTTGGAGGGGTCGGCTCGCGAGCGAGGCGTTTGCGTCCGCCGGCCGAAAGCAATGCACCGCGTTGGACTTAGCCGCTGGTTGGACGGGTCGGCTCGCGAGCGAGGCGTTCGCGTCCGCCGGCCAAAAGCAATGCGCCGCGTTGGACTTAGCCGCTGGTTGGACGGGTCGCTCGCGAGCGAGGCGTTCGGGTCCGACGGCCGAAAGCAATGCGCCGCGTTGGACTTAGCCGCTGGTTGGACGGGTCGGCTCGCGAGCGAGGCGTTCGGGTCCGCCGGCCAAAAGCAATGCGCCGCGTTGGACTTAGCCGCTGGTTGGACGGGTCGGCTCGCGAGCGAAGCGTTCGGGTCCGCCGGCCAAAAGCAATGCGCCGCGTTGGACTTAGCCGCTGGTTGGACGGGTCGGCTCGCGAGCGAGGCGTTCGGGTCCGCCGGCCAAAAGCAATGCGCCGCGTTGGACTTAGCCGCTGGTTGGACGGGTCGGCTCGCGAGCGAGGCGTTCGGGTCCGACGGCCGAAAGCAATGCGCCGCGTTGGACTTAGCCGCTGGTTGGACGGGTCGGCTCGCGAGCGAAGCGTTCGGGTCCGCCGGCCAAAAGCAATGCGCCGCGTTGGACTTAGCCGCTGGTTGGACGGGTCGGCTCGCGAGCGAGGCGTTCGGGTCCGACGGCCGAAAGCAATGCGCCGCGTTGGACTTAGCCGCTGGTTGGACGGGTCGGCTCGCGAGCGAGGCGTTCGGGTCCGACGGCCGAAAGCAATGCGCCGCGTTGGACTTAGCCGCTGGTTGGAGGGGTCGGCTCGCGAGCGAGGCGTTCGCGTCCGCCGGCCAAAAGCAACGCGCCGCGTTGGACTTAGCCGCTGGTTGGACGGGTCGGCTCGCGAGCGAGGCATTCGCGTCCGCCGGCCAAAAGCAATGCGCCGCGTTGGACTTAGCCGCTGGTTGGACGGGTCGGCTCG
>NW_027117071.1:0-5000 GCF_024137725.1 Prorops nasuta | reverse complement strand
CGCCGGCCAAAAGCAACGCGCCGCGTTGGACTTAGCCGCTGGTTGGACGGGTCGGCTCGCGAGCGAGGCATTCGCGTCCGCCGGCCAAAAGCAATGCGCCGCGGTTGGACTTAGCCGCTGGTTGGACGGGTCGGCTCGCGAGCGAGGCGTTCGCGTCCGCCGGCCAAAAGCAATGCGCCGCGTTGGACTTAGCCGCTGTTTGGACGAGTCGGCTCGCGAGCGAGGCGTTCGGGGTCCGACGGCCGAAAGCAATGCGCCGCGTTGGACTTAGCCGCTGGTTGGACGGGTCGGCTCGCGAGCGAGGCGTTCGGGTCTGCCGGCCAAAAGCAATGCGCCGCGTTGGACTTAGCCGCTGGTTGGACGGGTCGGCTCGCGAGCGAGGCGTTCGGGTCCGCCGGCCAAAAGCAATGCGCCGCGTTGGACTTAGCCGCTGTTTGGACGGGTCGGCTCGCGAGCGAGGCGTTCGCGTCCGCCGGCCGAAAGCAATGCACCGCGTTGGACTTAGCCGCTGGTTGGACGGGTCGGCTCGCGAGCGAGGCGTTCGCGTCCGCCGGCCAAAAGCAATGCGCCGCGTTGGACTTAGCCGCTGGTTGGACGGGTCGGCTCGCGAGCGAGGCGTTCGCGTCCGCCGGCCGAAAGCAATGCACCGCGTTGGACTTAAGCCGCTGGTTGGACGGGTCGGCTCGCGAGCGAGGCGTTCGCGTCCGCCGGCCAAAAGCAAATGCGCCGCGTTGGACTTAGCCGCTGTTTGGACGAGTCGGCTCGCGAGCGAGGCGTTCGGGTCCGACGGCCGAAAGCAATGCGCCGCGTTGGACTTAGCCGCTGGTTGGACGGGTCGGCTCGCGAGCGAGGCGTTCGCGTCCGCCGGCCAAAAGCAATGCGCCGCGTTGGACTTAGCCGCTGTTTGGACGAGTCGGCTCGCGAGCGAGGCGTTCGGGTCCGACGGCCGAAAGCAATGCGCCGCGTTGGACTTAGCCGCTGGTTGGACGGGGTCGGCTCGCGAGCGAGGCGTTCGGGTCTGCCGGCCAAAAGCAATGCGCCGCGTTGGACTTAGCCGCAGGTTGGACGGGTCGGCTCGCGAGCGAGGCGTTCGGGTCCGCCGGCCAAAAGCAATGCGCCGCGTTGGACTTAGCCGCTGTTTGGACGGGTCGGCTCGCGAGCGAGGCGTTCGCGTCCGCCGGCCGAAAGCAATGCACCGCGTTGGACTTAGCCGCTGGTTGGACGGGTCGGCTCGCGAGCGAGGCGTTCGGGTCCGACGGCCGAAAGCAATGCGCCGCGTTTGGACTTAGCCGCTGGTTGGAGGGGTCGGCTCGCGAGCGAGGCGTTCGCGTCCGCCGGCCAAAAGCAACGCGCCGCGTTGGACTTAGCCGCTGGTTGGACGGGTCGGCTCGCGAGCGAGGCATTCGCGTCCGCCGGCCAAAAGCAATGCGCCGCGTTGGACTTAGCCGCTGGTTGGACGGGTCGGCTCGCGAGCGAGGCGTTCGCGTCCGCCGGCCAAAAGCAATGCGCCGCGTTGGACTTAGCCGCTGTTTGGACGAGTCGGCTCGCGAGCGAGGCGTTCGGGTCCGACGGCCGAAAGCAATGCGCCGCGTTGGACTTAGCCGCTGGTTGGACGGGTCGGCTCGCGAGCGAGGCGTTCGGGTCTGCCGGCCAAAAGCAATGCGCCGCGTTGGACTTAGCCGCTGGTTGGACGGGTCGGCTCGCGAGCGAGGCGTTCGGGTCCGCCGGCCAAAAGCAATGCGCCGCGTTGGACTTAGCCGCTGTTTGGACGGGTCGGCTCGCGAGCGAGGCGTTCGCGTCCGCCGGCCGAAAGCAATGCACCGCGTTGGACTTAGCCGCTGGTTGGACGGGTCGGCTCGCGAGCGAGGCGTTCGCGTCCGCCGGCCAAAAGCAATGCGCCGCGTTGGACTTAGCCGCTGGTTGGACGGGTCGGCTCGCGAGCGAGGCGTTCGCGTCCGCCGGCCGAAAGCAATGCACCGCGTTGGACTTAGCCGCTGGTTGGACGGGTCGGCTCGCGAGCGAGGCGTTCGCGTCCGCCGGCCAAAAGCAATGCGCCGCGTTGGACTTAGCCGCTGTTTGGACGAGTCGGCTCGCGAGCGAGGCGTTCGGGTCCGACGGCCCGAAAGCAATGCGCCGCGTTGGACTTAGCCGCTGGTTGGACGGGTCGGCTCGCGAGCGGGCGTTCGGGTCTGCCGGCCAAAAGCAATGCGCCGCGTTGGACTTAGCCGCCTGGTTGGACGGGTCGGCTCGCGAGCGAGGCGTTCGGGTCCGCCGGCCAAAAGCAATGCGCCCGCGTTGGACTTAGCCGCTGTTTGGACGGGTCGGCTCGCGAGCGAGGCGTTCGGGTCCGACGGCCGAAAGCAATGCGCCGCGTTGGACTTAGCCGCTGGTTGGACGGGTCGGCTCGCGAGCGAGGCATTCGCGTCCGCCGGCCAAAAGCAATGCGCCGCGTTGGACTTAGCCGCTGGTTGGACGGGTCGGCTCGCGAGCGAGGCGTTCGCGTCCGCCGGCCAAAAGCAATGCGCCGCGTTGGACTTAAGCCGCTGTTTGGACGAGTCGGCTCGCGAGCGAGGCGTTCGGGTCCGACGGCCGAAAGCAATGCGCCGCGTTGGACTTAGCCGCTGGTTGGACGGGTCGGCTCGCGAGCGAGGCGTTCGGGTCTGCCGGCCAAAAGCAATGCGCCGCGTTGGACTTAGCCGCTGGTTGGACGGGTCGGCTCGCGAGCGAGGCGTTCGGGTCCGCCGGCAAAAGCAATGCGCCGCGTTGGACTTAGCCGCTGTTTTGGACGGGTCGGCTCGCGAGCGAGGCGTTCGCGTCCGCCGGCCGAAAGCAATGCACCGCGTTGGACTTAGCCGCTGGTTGGACGGGTCGGCTCGCGAGCGAGGCGTTCGGGTCCGACGGCCGAAAGCAATGCGCCGCGTTGGACTTAGCCGCTGTTTGGACGGGTCGGCTCGCGAGCGAGGCGTTCGCGTCCGCCGGCCGAAAGCAATGCACCGCGTTGGACTTAGCCGCTGGTTGGACGGGTCGGCTCGCGAGCGAGGCGTTCGGAGTCCGCGGCCGAAAGCAATGCGCCGCGTTGGACTTAGCCGCTGGTTGGAGGGGTCGGCTCGCGAGCGAGGCGTTCGCGTCCGCCGGCCAAAGCAACGCGCCGCGTTGGACTTAGCCGCTGGTTGGACGGGTCGGCTCGCGAGGCGAGGCATTCGCGTCCGCCGGCCAAAAGCAATGCGCCGCGTTGGACTTAGCCGCTGGTTGGACGGGTCGGCTCGCGAGCGAGGCGTTCGCGTCCGCCGGCCAAAAGCAATGCGCCGCGTTGGACTTAGCCGCTGTTTGGACGAGTCGGCTCGCGAGCGAGGCGTTCGGGTCCGACGGCCGAAAGCAATGCGCCGCGTTGGACTTAGCCGCTGGTTGGACGGGTCGGCTCGCGAGCGAGGCGTTCGGGTCTGCCGGCCAAAAGCAATGCGCCGCGTTGGACTTAGCCGCTGGTTGGACGGGTCGGCTCGCGAGCGAGGGCGTTCGGGTCCGCCGGCCAAAAGCAATGCGCCGCGTTGGACTTAGCCGCTGTTTGGACGGGTCGGCTCGCGAGCGAGGCGTTCGCGTCCGCCGGCCGAAAGCAATGCACCGCGTTGGACTTAGCCGCTGGTTGGACGGGTCGGCTCGCGAGCGAGGCGTTCGCGTCCGCTCGGCCAAAAGCAATGCGCCGCGTTGGACTTAGCCGCTGGTTGGACGGGTCGGCTCGCGAGCGAGGCGTTCGCGTCCGCCGGCCGAAAGCAATGCACCGCGTTGGACTTAGCCGCTGGTTGGGACGGGTCGGCTCGCGAGCGAGGCGTTCGCGTCCGCCGGCCAAAAGCAATGCGCCGCGTTGGACTTAGCCGCTGTTTGGACGAGTCGGCTCGCGAGCGAGGCGTTCGGGGTTCCGACGGCCGAAAGCAATGCGCCGCGTTGGACTTAGCCGCTGGTTGGACGGGTCGGCTCGCGAGCGAGGCGTTCGGGTCTGCCGGCCAAAAGCAATGCGCCGCGTTGGACTTAGCCGCTGGTTGGACGGGTCGGCTCGCGAGCGAGGCGTTCGGGTCCGCCGGCCAAAAGCAATGCGCCGCGCGTTGGACTTGAGCCGCTGTTTGGACGGGTCGGCTCGCGAGCGAGGCGTTCGGGTCCGACGGCCGAAAGCAATGCGCCGCGTTGGACTTAGCCGGCTGGTTGGACGGGTCCGGCTCGCGAGCGAGGCATTCGCGTCCGCCGGCCAAAAGCAATGCGCCGCGTTGGACTTAGCCGCTGGTTGGACGGGTCGGCTCGCGAGCGAGGCGTTCGCGTCCGCCGGCCAAAAGCAATGCGCCGCGTTGGACTTAGCCGCTGTTTGGACGAGTCGGCTCGCGAGCGAGGCGTTCGGGTCCGACGGCCGAAAGCAATGCGCCGCGTTTGGACTTAGCCGCTGGTTGGACGGGTCGGCTCGCGAGCGAGGCGTTCGGGTCTGCCGGCCAAAGCAATGCGCCCGCGTTGGACTTAGCCGCTGGTTGGACGGGTCGGCTCGCGAGCGAGGCGTTCGGGTCCGCCGGCCAAAAGCAATGCGCCGCGTTGGACTTAGCCGCTGTTTGGACGGGTCGGCTCGCGAGCGAGGCGTTCGCGTCCGCCGGCCGAAAGCAATGCACCGCGTTGGACTTAGCCGCTGGTTGGACGGGTCGGCTCGCGAGCGAGGCGTTCGGGTCCGACGGCCGAAAGCAATGCGCCGCGGTTGGACTTAGCCGCTGGTTGGAGGGGTCGGCTCGCGAGCGAGGCGTTCGCGTCCGCCGGCCAAAAGCAACGCGCCCGCGTTGGACTTAGCCGCTGGTTGGACGGGTCGGCTCGCGAGCGAGGCATTCGCGTCCGCCGGCCAAAAGCAATGCGCCGCGTTGGACTTAGCCGCTGGTTGGACGGGTCGGCTCGCGAGCGAGGCCGTTCGCGTCCGCCGGCCAAAAGCAATGCGCCGCGTTGGACTTAGCCGCTTGTTTGGACGAGTCGGCTCGCGA
>NW_027117070.1:0-43016 GCF_024137725.1 Prorops nasuta | reverse complement strand
TCTCTGACCACAAGTGAGTTACCCTATACCATAGTAGTACTCCCTGACCCCAAGTGAGTTACCATAGCCCCTTTGTATTACTCCCTGACCCCAAGTGAGTTACCCTAGTCACATAGAAGTACTACCTGACGCCCAAGTGAGTAACCCTAGTTCCATAGAAGTACTCCCCTGACCCCCAAGTGTGTTACCCTAGTCCCATATAAGTACTCCCTAGCCCCAAATGTTGTCCTAGCCCCTTTATATGAACTATCTGACCGCAATGAGTTACCCTAGTCCCATATAAGTACTCCCTGACCCCAAATGAGTTACCATATCACCTTGATTAGTTCTCCCTGACCCCAAGTGAGTTATCCTAGCCCCTTTATATTTACTCTCTGACCGCAAGTGAGTTACCCTGGTCCCATAGTAGTACTCCCTGACCCCAAGTGAGTTACCCTAGCCCCTTTATATGTACACCCTGGGCCCAAGTGAATTACCCTGGTCCCATATAAGTACTCCCTGACCCCAAGTGAGTTACCCTAGTCCCATAGAAGTACTCTCTGACCGCAAGTGAGTTACCCTATCCCCTTTATAAGTACTCCCTGACTCCAAGTGTGTTATCCTAGCCCCTTTATATGTACTCCCAGACTCCAAGTGAGTTACCATAGCCCCTTTATATGCACTCCCTGACCCCAAGTGAGTTACCCTAGTCCCATATAAGTACTCCCTGACCCCAAGTGAGTTACCATAGACCCTTTATATGTACTCCCTGACCCCAAGTGAGTTACCATAGACCCTTTATATGTACTCCCTGACCCCAAGTGAGTTACCCTAGCCCCTTTATAAGTACTCCCTGACCCCAAGTGAGTTACCCTAGTCCCATATAAGTACTCCCTGACCCCAAGTGAGTTACCATATCACCTTTGTAAGTTCTCCCTGACCCCAAGTGAGTTATCCTAGCCCCTTTATATGTACTCTCTGACCGCAAGTGAGTTACCCTAGTCCCATAGTAGTACTCCCTGACGCCATGTGAGTTACCATAGCCCCTATATAAGTACTCACTGACCCCAAGTGAGGTACCTTAGCCCCTTTATATGTACTCCCTGACCCCAAGTGAGTTACCCTAGCCCCTTTTTAAGTAAACCCTGGCCCCAAATGAGTTTCCATATCACCTTTATAAGTACTCCCTGACCCCAACTGAGTTACCATATCACCTTTATAAGTTCTCCCTGACCCCAAGTGAGTTATCCAAGCCCCTTTATATGTACTCTTTGACCGCAAGTAAGTTACCCTAGTCCCATAGTAATAATCCCTGACCCCAAGTGAGTTATCATAGCCCTCTTTATAAGTCCTCCCTGACCCCAAGTGAGTTACCCTAGTCCCATAGAAGTACTCTCTGACTGCAAGTGAGTTAACCTATCCCCTTTATAAGTACTCCCTGACCCCAAGTGTGTTATCCTAGCCCCTTTATATGTACTCTCTGACCGCAAGTAAGTTACCCTAGTCCCATAGTAGTAATCCCTGACCCCAAGTGAGTTATCCTAGCCCATTCATATGTACTTTCTGACCGAAAGTAAGTTACCTAGTCCCATAGTAGTACTCCCTGACCCCAAGTGAGTTACCATAGCCTATTTATAAGTACTCCCTGACCCCAAGTGAGTTACCATAAACCCTTTATATGTACTCCCTGACCCCAAGTGAGTTACCCTACCCACTTTATATGTACTCTCTGACCGCAAGTGAGTTACCCTGGTCCCATAGTAGTACTCCCAGACCCCAAGTGAATTACCCTGGTCCCATATAAGTACTCCCTGACCCCAAGTGAGTTACCATAGCCCCTTTATAAGTAATCCCTGACCCCAAGTGAGTTACCCTAGTCACATAGAAGTACTACCTGACGCCCAAGTGAGTAACCCTAGTTCCATAGAAGTACTACCTGACCCCAAGTGTGTTACCCTAGTCCTATATAAGTACTCCCTGACCCCAAATGTGTTGTCCTAGCCCCTTTATATGAACTATCTGACCGCAAGTGAGTTACCCTAGTCCCATATAAGTACTCCCTGACCCCAAATGAGTTACCATATCACCTTGATTAGTTCTCCCTGACCCCAAGTGAGTTATCCTAGCCCCTTTATATGTACTCTCTGATCCCAAGTAAGTTACCCTAGTCCCATAGTAGTACTCCCTGACCCAAGTGAGTTACCATAGCCCCTTTATATGTACTCTCTGACCGCAAGTGAGTTACCCTGGTCCCATAGTAGTACTCCCTGACCCCAAGTGAGTTACCCTAGCCCCTTTATAAGTACACCCTGACCCCAAGTGAGTTACCCTAGTCCCATATAAGTACACCCTGACCCCAAGTGAGTTATCCAAGCCCTTTATATGTACTCTCTGACCGCAAGTAAGTTACCCTAGTCCCATAGTAGTAATCCCTGACCTCAAGTGAAATATCATAGCCCTCTTTATAAGTACTCCCTGACCCCAAGTGAGTTACCCTAGTCCCATAGAAGTACTCTCTGACCGCAAGTGAGTTACCCTAGCCCCTTTATAAAGTACACCCTGGCCCCATGTGAGTTACCCTGGTCCCATATAAGTACTCCCTGACCCCAAGTGAGTTACCATAAACCCTTTATATGTACTCCCTGACCCCAAGTGAGTTACCCTACCCACTTTATATGTACTCTCTGACCGCAAGTGAGTTACCCTGGTCCCATAGTAGTACTCCCAGACCCCAAGTGAATTACCCTGGTCCCATATAAGTACTCACAGACACCAAGTGAGTTACCCTAGTCTCATATAAGTACTCCTTGAACCAAAGTGAGTTACCCTAGTCTCATATAAGTACTCCTTGAACCAAAGTGAGTTACCCTAGCCCCTTTATAAGTACTCCTTGACCCCAAATGAGTTACCATATCACCTTTATAAGTACTCCCTGACACCAAGTGAGTTATCCTAGCCCCTTTATATGTACTCTCTGACCACAAGTGAGTTACCCTATACCATAGTAGTACTCCCTGACCCCAAGTGAGTTACCCTAGTCACATAGAAGTACTACCTGACGCCCAAGTGAGTAACCCTAGTTCCATAGAAGTACTACCTGACCCCAAGTGTGTTACCCTAGTCCTATATAAGTACTCCCTGGCCCCAAATGTGTTGTCCTAGCCCCTTTATATGAACTATCTGACCGCAAGTGAGTTACCCTAGTCCCATATAAGTACTCCCTGACCCCAAATGAGTTACCATAGCCCCTTTATATGTACTCTCTGACCGCAAGTGAGTTACCCTGGTCCCATAGTAGTACTCCCTGACCCCAAGTGAGTTACCCTAGCCCCTTTATAAGTACACCCTGGCCCCAAGTGAATTACCCTGGTCCCATATAAGTACTCCCTGATCCCAAGTGAGTTACCATATCCCCTTTATAAGTACTCCCTGACTCCAAGTGTGTTATCCTAACCCCTTTATATGTACTCTCTGACCGCAAGTGAGTTACACTGGTCCCATAGTAGTACTCCCTGACCCCAAGTGAGTTACCATAGACCCTTTATATGTACACCCTGACCCCAAGTGAGTTACCATAGACCCTTTATATGTACTCCCTGACCCCAAGTGAGTTACCCTAGCCCCTTTATAAGTACTCCCTGACCCCAAATGAGTTACCCTAGTCCCATATAAGTACTCCCTGACCCCAAGTGAGTTACCATAGACCCTTATATGTACTCACTGACCCCAAGTGAGTTACCATAGACCCTTTATATGTACTCCCTGACCCCAAGTGAGTTACCCTAGCCCCTTTATAAGTACTCCCTGACCCCAAGTGAGTTACCCTAGTCCCATATAAGTACTCCCTAACCCCAAGTGAGTTACCCTAGTCCCATATAAGTACTCCCTGACCCCAAGTGAGTTACCATATCACCTTTATAAGTTCTCCCTGACCCCAAGTGAGTTATCCTAGCCCCTTTATATGTACTCTCTGACCGCAAGTGAGTTACCCTAGTCCCATAGTAGTACTCCCTGACGCCATGTGAGTTACCATAGCCCCTTTATATGTACTCCCTGACCCCAAGTGAGTTACCCCAGCCCCTTTATAAGTACACCCCGGCCCCAAGTGAGTTACCCTGGTCCCATAAAAGTACTCCCTGACCCCAAGTGAGTTACCCTAGTCCCATAGAAGTACTCTCTGACCGCAAGTGACTTACCCTATCCCCATTATAAGTACTCCCTGACTCCAAGTGTGTTATCCTAGCCCCTTTATATGTACTCCAAGACTCCAAATGAGTTACCATAGCCCCTTTATATGCACTCCCTGACCCCAAGTGAGTTACCCTAGCCCCTTTATATTTACTCTCTGACCGCAAGTAAGTTACCCTGGTCCCATAGTAGTACTCCCTGACCCCAAGTGAGTTGCCATAGCCCCTTTATAAGTACTCCCTGACCCCAATTGAGTTACCCTAGTCCCATATAAGTACTCCCAGACCCCAAGTGAGTTATCCTAGCCCCTTTATATGTACTCTCTGACCGCAAGTGAGTTACACTGGTCCCATAGTAGTACTCCCTGACCCCAAGTGAGTTACCATAGACCCTTTATATGTACTCCCTGACCCCAAGTGAGTTACCATAGACCCTTTATATGTACTCCCTGACCCCAAGTGAGTTACCCTTGCCCCTTTATAAGTACTCCCTGACCCCAAGTGAGTTATCCTAGCCCCTTTATATGTACTCTCTGACCGCAAGTAAGTTACCCTAGTCCCATAGTCGTAATCCCTGACCCCAAGTGAGTTATCCTAGCCCATTCATATGTACTTTCTGACCGAAAGTAAGTTTCCTAGTCCCATAGTAGTAATCCCTGACCCCAAGTGAGTTACCATAACCCCTTTATATGTACTCCCTGACCCCAAGTGAGTTACCCTAGCCACTTTATATGTACTCTCTGACCGCAAGTGAGTTACCCAGGTCCCATAGTAGTACTCCCTGACCCCAAGTGAGTTACCATAGCCCCTTTATATGTACTCCCTGACCCCAAGTGAGTTACCCTAGCCCCTCTATAAGTACACCCTGGCCCCAAGTGAGTTACCCTGGTCCCATATAAGTACTCCTGACCCCATGTGAGTTACCCTAGTCTCATATAAGTACTCCCTGACCCCAAGTGAGTTACCATATCACCTTTATAAGTTCTCCCTGAACCCAAGTGATTTATCCTAGCCCCTTTATATGTACGCTCTGACCGCAAGTAAGTTACCCTAGTCCCATAAATGTACTCCCTGACCCCAAATGAGTTACCATTGCCCCTTTATAAGTACTCTCTGACCCCAAGTGAGTTACCATAGCCCCTTTATATGTACTCCCTGACCACAAGTGAGTTACCCCAGTCCCATAAAAGTACTCCCTGACCCCAAGTGAGTTACCCTAGTCCCATATAAGTACTCCCTGACCCCAAGTGAGTTACCATATCACCTTTATAAGTTCTCCCTGACCCCAAGTTAGTTATCCTAGCCCCTTTATATGTACTCTCTGACCGCAAGTGAGTTACCCTAGTCCCATAGTAGTACTCCCTGACGCCATGTGAGTTACCATAGCCCCTATATAAGTACTCACTGACCCCAAGTGAGGTACCTTAGCCCCTTTATATGTACTCCCTGACCCCAAGTGAGTTACCCTAGCCCCTTTTTAAGTAAACCCTGGCCCCAAGTGAGTTACCATATCACCTTTATAAGTACTCCCTGACCCCAAGTGAGGTACCATAGCCCCTTTATATGTACTCCCTGACCCCAAGTGAGTTACCCTAGCCCCTTTTTAAGTAAACCCTGGCCCCAAGTGAGTTACCATATCACCTTTATAAGTACTCCCTGACCCAAAGTGAGTTATCCTAGCCCCTTTATATGTACTCTCTGACCGTAAATGAGTTACCCTGTTCCAATAGTAGTACTCCCTGACCCCAAGTGAGTTACCATAGCCCCTTTATATGTACTCCCTGACCCCAAGTGAGTTACCCTAGCCCCTCTATAAGTACACCCTGGCCCCAAGTGATTTACCCTGGTCCCATATAAGTACTCCTGACCCCATGTGAGTTACCCTAGTCTCATATAAGTACTCCCTGACCCCAAGTGAGTTACCATATCACCCTTATAAGTTCTCCCTGAACCCAAGTGATTTATCCTAGCCCCTTTATATGTACGCTCTGACCGCAAGTAAGTTACCCTAGTCCCGTAAATGTACTCCCTGACCCCAAATGAGTTACCATTGCCCCTTTATAAGTACTCTCTGACCCCAAGTGAGTTACCATAGCCCCTTTATATGTACTCCCTGACCACAAGTGAGTTACCCCAGTCCAATAAAAGTACTCCCTGACCCCAAGTGAGTTACCCTAGTCCCATATAAGTACTCCCTGACCCCAAGTGAGTTACCATATCACCTTTATAAGTTCTCCCTGACCCCAAGTTAGTTATCCTAGCCCCTTTATATGTACTCTCTGACCGCAAGTGAGTTACCCTAGTCCCATAGTAGTACTCCCTGACGCCATGTGAGTTACCATAGCCCCTATATAAGTACTCACTGACCCCAAGTGAGGTACCTTAGCCCCTTTATATGTACTCCCTGACCCCAAGTGAGTTACCCTAGCCCCTTTATAAGTAATCCCTGACCCCAAGTGAGTTACCCTAGTCACATAGAAGTACTACCTGACGCCCAAGTGAGTAACCCTAGTTCCATAGAAGTACTACCTGACCCCAAGTGTGTTACCCTAGTCCTATATAAGTACTCCCTGACCCCAAATGTGTTGTCCTAGCCCCTTTATATGAACTATCTGACCGCAAGTGAGTTACCCTAGTCCCATATAAGTACTCCCTGACCCCAAATGAGTTACCATATCACCTTGATTAGTTCTCCCTGACCCCAAGTGAGTTATCCTAGCCCCTTTATATGTACTCTCTGATCCCAAGTAAGTTACCCTAGTCCCATAGTAGTACTCCCTGACCCAAGTGAGTTACCATAGCCCCTTTATATGTACTCTCTGACCGCAAGTGAGTTACCCTGGTACCATAGTAGTACTCCCTGACCCCAAGTGAGTTACCCTAGCCCCTTTATAAGTACACCCTGACCCCAAGTGAGTTACCCTAGTCCCATATAAGTACACCCTGACCCCAAGTGAGTTATCCAAGCCGTTTATATGTACTCTCTGACCGCAAGTAAGTTACCCTAGTCCCATAGTAGTAATCCCTGACCTCAAGTGAAATATCATAGCCCTCTTTATAAGTACTCCCTGACCCCAAGTGAGTTACCCTAGTCCCATAGAAGTACTCTCTGACCGCAAGTGAGTTACCCTAGCCCCTTTATAAAGTACACCCTGGCCCCATGTGAGTTACCCTGGTCCCATATAAGTACTCCCTGACCCCAAGTGAGTTACCCTAGTCCCATATAAGTACTCCCTGACCCCAAGTGTGTTATCCTAGCCCCTTTATATGTACTCTCTGACCGCAAGTAAGTTACCCTAGTCCCATAGTAGTAATCCCTTACCCCAAGTGAGTTATCCTAGCCCATTCATATGTACTTTCTGACCGAAAGTAAGTTACCTAGTCCCATAGTAGTACTCCCTGACCCCAAGTGAATTACCATAACCCCTTTATATGTACTCCCTGACCCCAAGTGAGTTACCCTAGCCACTTTATATGTACTCTCTGACCGCAAGTGAGTTACCCTGGTCCCATAGTAGTACTCCCTGACCCCAAGTGAGTTATCCTAGCCCCTTTATATGTACTCTCTGACCGCAAGTGAGTTACCCTGGTCCCATAGTAGTACTCCCTGACCCCAAGTGAGTTACCATAGACCCTTTATATGTACTCCCTGACCCCAAGTGAGTTACCATAGACCCTTTATATGTACTCCCTGACCCCAAGTGAGTTACCCTAGCCCCTTTATAAGTACTCCCTGACCCCAAGTGAGTTACCCTAGTCCCATATAAGTACTCCCTGACCCCAAGTGAGTTACCATAGACCCTTTATATGTACTCCCTGACCCCAAGTGAGTTACCATAGACCCTTTATATGTACTCCCTGACCCCAAGTGAGTTACCCTAGCCCCTTTATAAGTACTCCCTGACCCCAAGTGAGTTACCCTAGTCCCATATAAGTACTCCCTGACCCCAAGTGAGTTACCATATCACCTTTATAAGTTCTCCCTGACCCCAAGTGAGTTATCCTAGCCCCTTTATATGTACTCTCTGACCGCAAGTGAGTTACCCTAGTCCCATAGTAGTACTCCCTGACGCCATGTGAGTTACCATAGCCCCTATATAAGTACTCACTGACCCCAAGTGAGGTACCTTAGCCCCTTTATATGTACTCCCTGACCCCAAGTGAGTTACCCTAGCCCCTTTTTAAGTAAACCCTGGCCCCAAATGAGTTTCCATATCACCTTTATAAGTACTCCCTGACCCCAACTGAGTTACCATATCACCTTTATAAGTTCTCCCTGACCCCAAGTGAGTTATCCAAGCCCCTTTATATGTACTCTTTGACCGCAAGTAAGTTACCCTAGTCCCATAGTAATAATCCCTGACCCCAAGTGAGTTATCATAGCCCTCTTTATAAGTCCTCCCTGACCCCAAGTGAGTTACCCTAGTCCCATAGAAGTACTCTCTGACTGCAAGTGAGTTAACCTATCCCCTTTATAAGTACTCCCTGACCCCAAGTGTGTTATCCTAGCCCCTTTATATGTACTCTCTGACCGCAAGTAAGTTACCCTAGTCCCATAGTAGTAATCCCTGACCCCAAGTGAGTTATCCTAGCCCATTCATATGTACTTTCTGACCGAAAGTAGGTTACCTAGTCCCATAGTAGTACTCCCTGACCCCAAGTGAGTTACCATAGCCTATTTATAAGTACTCCCTGACCCCAAGTGAGTTACCATAAACCCTTTATATGTACTCCCTGACCCCAAGTGAGTTACCCTACCCACTTTATATGTACTCTCTGACCGCAAGTGAGTTACCCTGGTCCCATAGTAGTACTCCCAGACCCCAAGTGAATTACCCTGGTCCCATATAAGTACTCACAGACACCAAGTGAGTTACCCTAGTCTCATATAAGTACTCCTTGAACCAAAGTGAGTTACCCTAGTCTCATATAAGTACTCCTTGAACCAAAGTGAGTTACCCTAGCCCCTTTATAAGTACTCCTTGACCCCAAATGAGTTACCATATCACCTTTATAAGTACTCCCTGACACCAAGTGAGTTATCCTAGCCCCTTTATATGTACTCTCTGACCACAAGTGAGTTACCCTATACCATAGTAGTACTCCCTGACCCCAAGTGAGTTACCCTAGTCACATAGAAGTACTACCTGACGCCCAAGTGAGTAACCCTAGTTCCATAGAAGTACTACCTGACCCCAAGTGTGTTACCCTAGTCCTATATAAGTACTCCCTGGCCCCAAATGTGTTGTCCTAGCCCCTTTATATGAACTATCTGACCGCAAGTGAGTTACCCTAGTCCCATATAAGTACTCCCTGACCCCAAATGAGTTACCATATCACCTTGATTAGTTCTCCCTGACCCCAAGTGAGTTATCCTAGCCCCTTTATATGTACTCTCTGATCCCAAGTAAGTTACCCTAGTCCCATAGTAGTACTCCCTGACCCAAGTGAGTTACCATAGCCCCTTTATATGTACTCTCTGACCGCAAGTGAGTTACCCTGGTCCCATAGTAGTACTCCCTGACCCCAAGTGAGTTACCCTAGCCCCTTTATAAGTACACCCTGGCCCCAAGTGAATTACCCTGGTCCCATATAAGTACTCCCTGATCCCAAGTGAGTTACCATATCACCTTTATAAGTACTCACTGACCCCAAGTGAGTTATCCTAGCATTTTTATATGTACTCTCTGACCGCAAGTGAGTTACCATAGTCCCATAGTAGTACTCCCTGACCCCAAGTGAGTTACCATAGCCCCTTTATATGTACTCCCTGACCCCAACTGATTTACCCCAGCCTCTTTATAAGTACACCCTAGCCCCAAGTGAGTTACCCTGGTCCCATAAAAGTACTCCCTGACCGCAAGTGAGTTACGCTATCCCCTTTATAAGTACTCCCTGACTCCAAGTGTGTTATCCTAACCCCTTTATATGTACTCTCTGACCGCAAGTGAGTTACACTGGTCCCATAGTAGTACTCCCTGACCCCAAATGAGTTACCATAGACCCTTTATATGTACACCCTGACCCCAAGTGAGTTACCATAGACCCTTTATATGTACTCCCTGACCCCAAGTGAGTTACCCTAGCCCCTTTATAAGTACTCCCTGACCCCAAATGAGTTACCCTAGTCCCATATAAGTACTCCCTGACCCCAAGTGAGTTACCATAGACCCTTATATGTACTCACTGACCCCAAGTGAGTTACCATAGACCCTTTATATGTACTCCCTGACCCCAAGTGAGTTACCCTAGCCCCTTTATAAGTACTCCCTGACCCCAAGTGAGTTACCCTAGTCCCATATAAGTACTCCCTAACCCCAAGTGAGTTACCCTAGTCCCATATAAGTACTCCCTGACCCCAAGTGAGTTACCATATCACCTTTATAAGTTCTCCCTGACCCCAAGTGAGTTATCCTAGCCCCTTTATATGTACTCTCTGACCGCAAGTGAGTTACCCTAGTCCCATAGTAGTACTCCCTGACGCCATGTGAGTTACCATAGCCCCTTTATATGTACTCCCTGACCCCAAGTGAGTTACCCCAGCCCCTTTATAAGTACACCCTGGCCCCAAGTGAGTTACCCTGGTCCCATAAAATTACTCCCTGACCCCAAGTGAGTTACCCTAGTCCCATAGAAGTACTCTCTGACCGCAAGTGACTTACCCTATCCCCATTATAAGTACTCCCTGACTCCAAGTGTGTTATCCTAGCCCCTTTATATGTACTCCAAGACTCCAAATGAGATACCATAGCCCCTTTATATGCACTCCCTGACCCCAAGTGAGTTACCCTAGCCCCTTTATATGTACTCTCTGACCGCAAGTAAGTTACCCTGGTCCCATAGTAGTACTCCCTGACCCCAAGTGAGTTGCCATAGCCCCTTTATATGTACTCTCTGACCGCAAGTGAGTTACCCTATCCCCTTTATAAGCACTCCCTGACCCCAAGTGTGTTATCCAAGCCCCTTTATATGTACTCTCTGACCGCAAGTAAGTTACCCTAGTCCCATAGTAGTAATCCCTGACCCCAAGTGAGTTATCATAGCCCTCTTTATAAGTACTCCCTGACCCCAAGTGAGTTACCCTAGTCCCATAAAACTACTCCCTGACCCCAAGTGAGTTACCCTAGTCCCATAGAAGTACTCTCTGACCGCAAGTGAGTTACCCTATCCCCTTTATAAGCACTCCCTGACCCCAAGTGTGTTATCCAAGCCCCTTTATATGTACTCTCTGACCGCAAGTAAGTTACCCTAGTCCCATAGTAGTAATCCCTGACCCCAAGTGAGTTATCATAGCCCTCTTTATAAGTACTCCCTGACCCCAAGTGAGTTACCCTAGTCCCATAAAACTACTCCCTGACCCCAAGTGAGTTACCCTAGTCCCATAGAAGTACTCTCTGACCCCAAGTGAGATACCATAGCCCCTTTATAAGTACTCCCAGACCCCAAGTGAGTTACCATAGCCCCCTTATATGTACTCCCTGACCCCAAGTGAGTTACCCTAGCCCCATATAAGTACTCCCTGACACCAAGTGAGTTATCCAAGCCCTTTATATGTACTCTCTGACCGCAAGTAAGTTACCCTAGTCCCATAGTAGTAATCCCTGACCTCAAGTGAGTTATCATAGCCCTCTTTATAAGTACTCCCTGACCCCAAGTGAGTTACCCTAGTCCCATAAAACTACTCCCTGACCCCAAGTGAGTTACCCTAGTCCCATAGAAGTACTCTCTGACCGCAAGTGAGTTACCCTATCCCCTTTATAAGCACTCCCTGACCCCAAGTGTGTTATCCTAGCCCCTTTATATGTACTCTCTGACCGCAAGTAAGTTACCCTAGTCCCATAGTAGTAATCCCTGACCCCAAGTGAGTTATCCTAGCCCATTCATATGTACTTTCTGACCGAAAGTAATTTACCTAGTCCCATAGTAGTACTCCCTGACCCCAAGTGAGTTACCATAACCCCTTTATATGTACTCCCTGACCCCAAGTGAGTGACCCTAGCCACTTTATATGTACTCTCTTACCGCAAGTGAGTTACCCTGGTCCCATAGTAGTACTCCCTGACCCCAATTGAGTTACCCTAGTCCCATATAAGTACTCCCAGACCCCAAGTGAGTTATCCTAGCCCCTTTATATGTACTCTCTGACCGCAAGTGAGTTACACTGGTCCCATATATGTACTCCTGACCCCATGTGAGTTACCCTAGTCTCATATAAGTACTCCCTGACCCCAAGTGAGTTACCATATCAACTTTATAAGTTCTCCCTGAACCCAAGTGAGTTATTCTAGCCCCTTTATATGTACGCTCTGACCGCAAGTAAGTTACCCTAGTCCCATAAATGTACTCCCTGACCCCAAATGTGTTACCATTGCCCCTTTATAAGTACTCTCTGACCCCAAGTGAGTTACCATAGCCCCTTTATATGTACTCCCTGACCACAAGTGAGTTACCCTAGTCCCATAAAAGTACTCCCTGACCCCAAGTGAGTTACCATAGCCCTTTAATTAGTACACGCTGGCCCCAAGTAAGTTACCCTGGTCCTATATAAGTACTCACAGTAACCAAGTGAGTTACCCTAGTCCCATATAAGTACTCCTTGAACCAAAGTGAGTTACCCTAACCCCTTTATAAGTACTCACTGACCCAAAATGAGTTACCATATCACCTTTATAAGTTCTCCCTGACCCCAAGTGAGTTATCCTAGCCCCTTTATATGTACTCTCTGACCGCAAGTGAGTTACCCTAGTCCCATAGTAGTACTCCCTGACCCTAAGTGAGTTACCATAGCCCCTTTATAAGTACACCCTGACCCCAAGTGAGTTACCATTGCCCCTTTATAAGTACTCCCTGAACCCAAGTGAGTTACCCTAGTCCCATATAAGTACTCCCTGACCCCAAGTGAGTTACCCTGGTCCCATAGTAGTACTCCCTGACCCCAAGTGAGTTACCATAGCCCCATTATATGTACTCCCTGACCCCAAGTGAGTTACCCTAGCCCCTCTATAAGTACACCCTGGCCCCAAGTGAGTTACCCTGGTCCCATATATGTACTCCTGACCCCATGTGAGTTACCCTAGTCTCATATAAGTACTCCCTGACCCCAAGTGAGTTACCATATCAACTTTATAAGTTCTCCCTGAACCCAAGTGAGTTATTCTAGCCCCTTTATATGTACGCTCTGACCGCAAGTAAGTTACCCTAGTCCCATAAATGTACTCCCTGACCCCAAATGTGTTACCATTGCCCCTTTATAAGTACTCTCTGACCCCAAGTGAGTTACCATAGCCCCTTTATATGTACTCCCTGACCACAAGTGAGTTACCCTAGTCCCATAAAAGTACTCCCTGACCCCAAGTGAGTTACCATAGCCCTTTAATTAGTACACGCTGGCCCCAAGTAAGTTACCCTGGTCCCATATAAGTACTCACAGTAACCAAGTGAGTTACCCTAGTCCCATATAAGTACTCCTTGAACCAAAGTGAGTTACCCTAACCCCTTTATAAGTACTCACTGACCCAAAATGAGTTACCATATCACCTTTATAAGTTCTCCCTGACCCCAAGTGAGTTATCCTAGCCCCTTTATATGTACTCTCTGACCGCAAGTGAGTTACCCTAGTCCCATAGTAGTACTCCCTGACCCTAAGTGAGTTACCATAGCCCCTTTATAAGTACACCCTGACCCCAAGTGAGTTACCATTGCCCCTTTATAAGTACTCCCTGAACCCAAGTGAGTTACCCTAGTCCCATAGTGGTACTCACTGACCCCAAGTGAGTTATCCTAGCCCCTTTATATGTACTCTCTGACGCAAGTGAGTTACCCTAGTCCCATAGTGGTACTCACTGACCCCAAGTGAGTTACCCTAGCCCCTATATAAGTACTCACTGACCCCAAGTGAGGTACCATAGCCCCTTTATATGTACTCCTTGACCCCAAGTGAGTTACCCTAGCCCCTTTTTAAGTACACCCTGGCCCCAAGTGAGTTACCATATCACCTTTATAAGTACTCCCTGACCCAAAGTGAGTTATCCTAGCCCCTTTATATGTACTCTCTGACCGCAAGTGAGTTACCCTGTTCCAATAGTAGTACTCCCTGACCCCAAGTGAGATACCATAGCCCCTTTATAAGTAATCCCTGACCCCAAGTGAGTTACCATAGCCCCCTTATATGTACTCCCTGACCCCAAATGAGTTACCCTAGTCCCATAAAACTACTCCCTGACCCCAAGTGAGTTACCCTAGTCCAATAGAAGTACTCTTTGACCGCAAGTGAGTTACCCTATCCCCTTTATAAGTATTCCCTGACCCCAAGTGTGTTATCCTAGCCCCTTTATATGTACTCTCTGACCGCAAGTAAGTTACCCTAGTCCCATAGTAGTAATCCCTGACCCCAAGTGAGTTATCCTAGCCCATTCATATGTACTTTCTGACCGAAAGTAAGTTACCTAATCCCATAGTAGTACTCCCTGACCCCAAGTGAGTTACCATAACCCCTTTATATGTACTCCCTGACCCCAAGTGAGTTACCCTAGCCACTTTATATGTACTCTCTGACCGCAAGTGAGTTACCCTAGTCTCATATAAGTACTCCCTGACCCCAAGTGAGTTACCATATCACCTTTATAAGTTCTCCCTGAACCCAAGTGAGTTATCCTAGCCCCTTTATATGTACGCTCTGACCGCAAGTAAGTTACCCTAGTCCCATAAAAGTACTCCCTGACCCCAAATGAGTTACCATTGCCCCTTTATAAGTACTCTCTGACCCCAAGTGAGTTACCATAGCCCCTTTATATGTACTCCCTGACCCCAAGTGAGTTACCATAGCCCTTTAATTAGTACACCCTGGCCCCAAGTGAGTTACCCTGGTCCCATATAAGTACTCACAGACACCAAGTGAGTTACCCTAGTCCCCTATAAGTACTCCTTGAACCAAAGTGAGTTACCCTAGCCCCTTTATAAGTACTCCCTGACCCCAAATGAGTTACCATATCACCTTTATAAGTTCTCCCTGACCCCAAGTGAGTTACCCTAGCCCCTCTATAAGTACACCCTGGCCCCAAGTGAGTTACCCTAGTCCCATAATAGTACTCCCTGACCCCAAATGAGTTACCATAGCCCCTTTATAAGTACTCCCTGACCCCAAGTGAGTTATCCTAGCCCCTTTATATGTACTCTCTGACCGCAAGTAGGTTACCCTAGTCCCATAGTAGTACTCCCTGACCCCAAGTGAGTTACCCTAGCCACTTTATAAGTACTCCCTGACCCCAAGTGAGTTACCATTGCCCCTTTATAAGTACTCCCTGACCCCAAGTGAGTTACCCTAGTCCCATAGTAGTACTCCCTGACCCCAAATGAGTTACCATAGCCCCTTTATAAGTACTCCCTGACCCCAAGTGAGTTATCCTAGCCCCTTTATATGTACTCTCTGACCGCAAGTGAGTTACCCTAGTCCCATAGTAGTACTCCCTGACCCCAAGTGAGTAACCCTAGCCCCTTTATAAGTACTCCCTAACCCCAAGTGAGTTACCCTAGTCCCATATAAGTACTCCCTGACCCCAAGTGAGTTACCCTAGCCCCTATATAAGTACTCACTGACCCCAAGTGAGGTACCATAGCCCCTTTATATGTACTCCTTGACCCCAAGTGAGTTACCCTAGCCCCTTTTTAAGTACACCCTGGCCCCAAGTGAGTTACCATATCACCTTTATAAGTACTCCCTGACCCAAAGTGAGTTATCCTAGCCCCTTTATATGTACTCTCTGACCGCAAGTGAGTTACTCTGTTCCAATAGTATTACTCCCTGACCCCAAGTGAGATACCATAGCCCCTTTATAAGTACTCCCTGACCCCAAGTGAATTACCATAGCCCCCTTATATGTACTCCCTGACCCCAAATGAGTTACCCTAGTCCCATAAAACTACTCCCTGACCCCAAGTGAGTTACCCTAGTCCAATAGAAGTACTCTTTGACCGCAAGTGAGTTACCCTATCCCCTTTATAAGTACTCCCTGACCCCAAGTGTGTTATCCTAGCCCCTTTATATGTACTCTCTGACCGCAAGTAAGTTACCCTAGTCCCATAGTAGTAATCCCTGACCCCAAGTGAGTTATCCTAGCCCATTCGTATGTACTTTCTGACCGAAAGTAAGTTACCTAATCCCATAGTAGTACTCCCTGACCCCAAGTGAGTTACCATAACCCCTTTATATGTACTCCCTGACCCCAAGTGAGTTACCCTAGCCACTTTATATGTACTCTCTGACCGCAAGTGAGTTACCCTAGTCTCATATAAGTACTCCCTGACCCCAAGTGAGTTACCATATCACCTTTATAAGTTCTCCCTGAACCCAAGTGAGTTATCCTAGCTCCTTTATATGTACGATCTGACCGCAAGTAAGTTACCCTAGTCCCATAAATGTACTCCCTGACCCCAAATGAGTTACCATTGCCCCTTTATAAGTACTCTCTGACCCCAAGTGAGTTACCATAGCCCCTTTATATGTACTCCCTGACCCCAAGTGAGTTACCATAGCCCTTTAATTAGTACACCCTGGCCCCAAGGGAGTTACCCTGGTCCCATATAAGTACTCACAGACACCAAGTGAGTTACCCTAGTCCCATATAAGTACTCCTTGAACCAAAGTGAGTTACCCTAGCCCCTTTATAAGTACTCCCTGACCCCAAATGAGTTACCATATCACCTTTATAAGTTCTCCCTGACCCCAAGTGAGTTACCCTAGCCCCTCTATAAGTACACCCTGGCCCCAAGTGAGTTACCCTAGTCCCATAATAGTACTCCCTGACCCCAAATGAGTTACCATAGCCCCTTTATAAGTACTCCCTGACCCCAAGTGAGTTATCCTAGCCCCTTTATATGTACTCTCTGACCGCAAGTGAGTTACCCTAGTCCCATAGTAGTACTCCCTGACCCCAAGTGAGTAACCCTAGCCCCTTTATAAGTACTCCCTAACCCCAAGTGAGTTACCCTAGTCCCATATAAGTACTCCCTGACCCCAAGTGAGTTATCCTAGCCCCTTTATATGTACTCTCTGACCGCAAGTGAGTTATGCAAACCCCTTTATAAGTTCTCACTGATCCCAAGTGAGTTACCCTATCCCCATTATAAGTACTCCCTGACTCCAAGTGTGTTATCCTAGCCCCTTTATATGTACTCTAAGACTCCAAGTGAGTTACCATAGCCCCTTTATATGCACTCCCTGACCCCAAGTGAGTTACACTAGCTCCTTTATATGTACTCTCTGACCGCAAGTGAGTTACCCTGGTCCCATAGTAGTACTCCCTGACCCCAAGTGAGTTGCCATAGCCCCTTTATATGTACTCCCTGACCCCAAGTGAGTTACCCTAGTCCCATATAAGTACTCCTTGACCCCAAGTGAGTTACCATATCACCTTTATAAGTTCTCCCTGACCCCAAGTGAGTTATCCTAGCCCCTTTATATGTACTCTCTGACCGCAAGTGTGTTATCCTAGCCCCGTATATGTACTCCCAGACTCCAAATGAGTTACCCTAGCCAATTTATAAGTACTCACTGACCCCAAGTGAGTTATCCTAGCCTTTTTATATGTACTCTCTGACCGCAAGTGAGTTACCCTATTCCCATAGTACTACTCCCTGACCTAAAGTAAGTTACCATAGCCCCTTTATATGTACTCCCTGACCCCAAGTGAGTTACCCCAGCCCCTATATAAGTACACCCTGGCCCCAAGTGAGTTACCCTGGTCCCATAAAAGTACTCCCTGACCCCAAGTGAGTTACCCTAGTTCCATAGTAGTACTCCCTGACCCCAAGTGAGTTACCATAGACCCTTTATATGTACTCCCTGACCCCAAGTGAGTAACCATAGACCCTTTATATGTACTCCCTGACCCCAAGTGAGTTACCCTAGCCCCTTTATAAGTACTCCCTGACCCCAAGTGAGTTACCATATCACCTTTATAAGTTCTCCCTGACCCCAAGTGAGTTATCCTAGCCCCTTTATATGTACTCTCTGACCGCAAGTGAGTTACCCTAGTCCCATAGTAGTACTCCCTGACCCCAAGTGAGTTACCCTAGCCCCTTTATAAGTACTCCCTGACCCCAAGTGAGTTACCATTGCCCCTTTATAAGTACTCCCTGACCCCAAGTGAGTTACCCTAGTCCCATAGTAGTACTCCCTGACCCCAAGTGAGTAACCCTAGCCCCTTTATAAGTACTCCCTGACCCCAAGTGAGTTACCCTAGTCCCATATAAGTACTCCCTGGCCCCAAGTGAGTTATCCTAGCCCCTTTATATGTACTCTCTGACAGCAAGTGAGTTATGCAAACCCCTTTATAAGTTCTCACTGATCCCAAGTGAGTTACCCTATCCCCATTATAAGTACTCCCTGACTCCATGTGTGTTATCCTAGCCCTTTATATGTACTCCAAGACTCCAAGTGAGTTACCATAGCCCCTTTATATGCACGCCCTGACCCCAAGTGAGTTACCCTAGCCCCTTTATATGTACTCTCTGACCGCAAGTGAGTTACCCTGGTCCCATAGTAGTACTCCCTGACCCCAAGTGAGTTGCCATAGCCCCTTTATATGTACTCCCTGACCCCAAGTGAGATACCCTAGTCCCATATAAGTACTCCCTGACCCCTAGTGAGTTACCATATCACTTTTATAAGTTCTCCCTGACCCCAAGTGAGTTATCCTAGCCCCTTTATATGTACTCTCTGACCGCAAGTGAGTTACCCTGGTCCCATAGTAGTACTCCCTGACCCCAAGTGAGTAACCATAGGCTCTTTATATGTACTCCCTGACCCCAAGTGAGTTAGCCTAGCCCCTTTGTAAGTACTCCCTGACCCCAAGTGAGTTACCCTAGTCCCATATAAGTACTCCCTGACCCCAAGTGAGTTACCATATCACCTTTATAAGTTCTCCCTGACCCCTAGTGAGTTACCATATCACTTTTATAAGTTCTCCCTGACCCCAAGTGAGTTATCCTAGCCCCTTTATATGTACTCTCTGACCGCAAGTGAGTTACCCTAGTCCCATAGTAGTACTCCCTGACCCCAAGTGAGTTACCCTAGCCCCTTTATAAGTACACCCTGACCCCAAGTGAGTTACCATTGCCCCTTTATAAGTACTCCCTGACCCCAAGTGAGTTACCCTAGCCCCTTTATAAGTACTCCCTGACCCCAAGTGAGTTACCCTAGTCCCATATAAGTACTCCCTGACCCCAAGTGAGTTATCCTAGCCCCTTTATATGTACTCTCTGACCGCAAGTAAGTTACCCTAGTCCCATAGTAGTACTCCCTGACCCCAAGTGAGTTACCATAGCCCCTTTATAAGTTCTCCCTGACCCCAAGTGAGTTATCCAAGCCCCTTTATATGTACTCTCTGACCGCAAGTAAGTTACCCTAGTCCCATAGTAGTAATCCCTGACCCCAAGTGAGTTATCATAGCCCTCTTTATAAGTACTCCCTGACCCCAAGTGAGTTACCCTAGTCCCATAAAACTACTCCCTGACCCCAAGTGAGTTACCCTAGTCCCATAGAAGTACTCTCTGACCGCAAGTGAGTTACCCTATCCCCTTTATAAGCACTCCCTGACCCCAAGTGTGTTATCCAAGCCCCTTTATATGTACTCTCTGACCGCAAGTAAGTTACCCTAGTCCCATAGTAGTAATCCCTGACCCCAAGTGAGTTATCATAGCCCTCTTTATAAGTACTCCCTGACCCCAAGTGAGTTACCCTAGTCCCATAAAACTACTCCCTGACCCCAAGTGAGTTACCCTAGTCCCATAGAAGTACTCTCTGACCCCAAGTGAGATACCATAGCCCCTTTATAAGTACTCCCTGACCCCAAGTGATTTACCATAGCCCCCTTATATGTACTCCCTGACCCCAAGTGAGTTACCCTAGCCCCATATAAGTACTCCCTGACACCAAGTGAGTTATCCAAGCCCTTTATATGTACTCTCTGACCGCAAGTAAGTTACCCTAGTCCCATAGTAGTAATCCCTGACCTCAAGTGAGTTATCATAGCCCTCTTTATAAGTACTCCCTGACCCCAAGTGAGTTACCCTAGTCCCATAAAACTACTCCCTGACCCCAAGTGAGTTACCCTAGTCCCATAGAAGTACTCTCTGACCGCAAGTGAGTTACCCTATCCCCTTTATATGTACTCCCTGACCCCAAGTGAGTTACCCTAGCCACTTTATATGTACTCTCTGACCGCAAGTGAGTTACCCTAGTCTCATATAAGTACTCCCTGACCCCAAGTGAGTTACCATATCACCTTTATAAGTTCTCCCTGAACCCAAGTGAGTTATCCTAGCCCCTTTATATGTACGCTCTGACCGCAAGTAAGTTACCCTAGTCCCATAAATGTACTCCCTGACCCCAAATGAGTTACCATTGCCCCTTTATAAGTACTCCCTGACCCCAAGTGAGATACCATAGCCCCTTTATAAGTACTCCCTGACCCCAAGTGAGTTACCATAGCCCCCTTATATGTACTCCCTGACCCCAAATGAGTTACCCTAGTCCCATAAAACTACTCCCTGACCCCAAGTGAGTTACCCTAGTCCAATAGAAGTACTCTTTGACCGCAAGTGAGTTACCCTATCCCCTTTATAAGTACTCCCTGACCCCAAGTGTGTTATCCTAGCCCCTTTATATGTACTCTCTGACCGCAAGTAAGTTACCCTAGTCCCATAGTAGTAATCCCTGACCCCAAGTGAGTTATCCTAGCCCATTCATATGTACTTTCTGACCGAAAGTAAGTTACCTAATCCCATAGTAGTACTCCCTGACCCCAAGTGAGTTACCATAACCCCTTTATATGTACTCCCTGACCCCAAGTGAGTTACCCTAGCCACTTTATATGTACTCTCTGACCGCAAGTGAGTTACCCTAGTCTCATATAAGTACTCCCTGACCCCAAGTGAGTTACCATATCACCTTTATAAGTTCTCCCTGAACCCAAGTGAGTTATCCTAGCCCCTTTATATGTACGCTCTGACCGCAAGTAAGTTACCCTAGTCCCATAAATGTACTCCCTGACCCCAAATGAGTTACCATTGCCCCTTTATAAGTACTCTCTGACCCCAAGTGAGTTACCATAGCCCCTTTATATGTACTCCCTGACCCCAAGTGAGTTACCATAGCCCTTTAATTAGTACACCCTGGCCCCAAGTGAGTTACCCTGGTCCCATATAAGTACTCACAGACACCAAGTGAGTTACCCTAGTCCCCTATAAGTACTCCTTGAACCAAAGTGAGTTACCCTAGCCCCTTTATAAGTACTCCCTGACCCCAAATGAGTTACCATATCACCTTTATAAGTTCTCCCTGACCCCAAGTGAGTTACCCTAGCCCCTCTATAAGTACACCCTGGCCCCAAGTGAGTTACCCTAGTCCCATAATAGTACTCCCTGACCCCAAATGAGTTACCATAGCCCCTTTATAAGTACTCCCTGACCCCAAGTGAGTTATCCTAGCCCCTTTATATGTACTCTCTGTCCGCAAGTAGGTTACCCTAGTCCCATAGTAGTACTCCCTGACCCCAAGTGAGTTACCCTAGCCCCTTTATAAGTACTCCCTGACCCCAAGTGAGTTACCATTGCCCCTTTATAAGTACTCCCTGACCCCAAGTGAGTTATCCTAGCCCCTTTATATGTACTCTCTGACCGCAAGTGAGTTACCCTAGTCCCATAGTAGTACTCCCTGACCCCAAGTGAGTAACCCTAGCCCCTTTATAAGTACTCCCTAACCCCAAGTGAGTTACCCTAGTCCCATATAAGTACTCCCTGACCCCAAGTGAGTTACCCTAGCCCCTATATAAGTACTCACTGACCCCAAGTGAGGTACCATAGCCCCTTTATATGTACTCCTTGACCCCAAGTGAGTTACCCTAGCCCCTTTTTAAGTACACCCTGGCCCCAAGTGAGTTACCATATCACCTTTATAAGTACTCCCTGACCCAAAGTGAGTTATCCTAGCCCCTTTATATGTACTCTCTGACCGCAAGTGAGTTACTCTGTTCCAATAGTATTACTCCCTGACCCCAAGTGAGATACCATAGCCCCTTTATAAGTACTCCCTGACCCCAAGTGAGTTACCATAGCCCCCTTATATGTACTCCCTGACCCCAAATGAGTTACCCTAGTCCCATAAAACTACTCCCTGACCCCAAGTGAGTTACCCTAGTCCAATAGAAGTACTCTTTGACCGCAAGTGAGTTACCCTATCCCCTTTATAAGTACTCCCTGACCCCAAGTGTGTTATCCTAGCCCCTTTATATGTACTCTCTGACCGCAAGTAAGTTACCCTAGTCCCATAGTAGTAATCCCTGACCCCAAGTGAGTTATCCTAGCCCATTCGTATGTACTTTCTGACCGAAAGTAAGTTACCTAATCCCATAGTAGTACTCCCTGACCCCAAGTGAGTTACCATAACCCCTTTATATGTACTCCCTGACCCCAAGTGAGTTACCCTAGCCACTTTATATGTACTCTCTGACCGCAAGTGAGTTACCCTAGTCTCATATAAGTACTCCCTGACCCCAAGTGAGTTACCATATCACCTTTATAAGTTCTCCCTGAACCCAAGTGAGTTATCCTAGCCCCTTTATATGTACGATCTGACCGCAAGTAAGTTACCCTAGTCCCATAAATGTACTCCCTGACCCCAAATGAGTTACCATTGCCCCTTTATAAGTACTCTCTGACCCCAAGTGAGTTACCATAGCCCCTTTATATGTACTCCCTGACCCCAAGTGAGTTACCATAGCCCTTTAATTAGTACATCCTGGCCCCAAGTGAGTTACCCTGGTCCCATATAAGTACTCACAGACACCAAGTGAGTTACCCTAGTCCCCTATAAGTACTCCTTGAACCAAAGTGAGTTACCCTAGCCCCTTTATAAGTACTCCCTGACCCCAAATGAGTTACCATATCACCTTTATAAGTTCTCCCTGACCCCAAGTGAGTTACCCTAGCCCCTCTATAAGTACACCCTGGCCCCAAGTGAGTTACCCTAGTCCCATAATAGTACTCCCTGACCCCAAATGAGTTACCATAGCCCCTTTATAAGTACTCCCTGACCCCAAGTGAGTTATCCTAGCCCCTTTATATGTACTCTCTGACCGCAAGTAGGTTACCCTAGTCCCATAGTAGTACTCCCTGACCCCAAGTGAGTTACCCTAGCCCCTTTATAAGTACTCCCTGACCCCAAGTGAGTTACCATTGCCCCTTTATAAGTACTCCCTGACCCCAAGTGAGTTATCCTAGCCCCTTTATATGTACTCTCTGACCGCAAGTGAGTTACCCTAGTCCCATAGTAGTACTCCCTGACCCCAAGTGAGTAACCCTAGCCCCTTTATAAGTACTCCCTAACCCCAAGTGAGTTACCCTAGTCCCATATAAGTACTCCCCTGACCCCAAGTGAGTTACCCTAGCCCCTATATAAGTACTCACTGACCCCAAGTGAGGTACCATAGCCCCTTTATATGTACTCCTTGACCCCAAGTGAGTTACCCTAGCCCCTTTTTAAGTACACCCTGGCCCCAAGTGAGTTACCATATCACCTTTATAAGTACTCCCTGACCCAAAGTGAGTTATCCTAGCCCCTTTATATGTACTCTCTGACCGCAAGTGAGTTACTCTGTTCCAATAGTATTACTCCCTGACCCCAAGTGAGATACCATAGCCCCTTTATAAGTACTCCCTGACCCCATTGAGTTACCATAGCCCCCTTATATGTACTCCCTGACCCCAAATGAGTTACCCTAGTCCCATAAAACTACTCCCTGACCCCAAGTGAGTTACCCTAGTCCAATAGAAGTACTCTTTGACCGCAAGTGAGTTACCCTATCCCCTTTATAAGTACTCCCTGACCCCAAGTGTGTTATCCTAGCCCCTTTATATGTACTCTCTGACCGCAAGTAAGTTACCCTAGTCCCATAGTAGTAATCCCTGACCCCAAGTGAGTTATCCTAGCCCATTCGTATGTACTTTCTGACCGAAAGTAAGTTACCTAATCCCATAGTAGTACTCCCTGACCCCAAGTGAGTTACCATAACCCCTTTATATGTACTCCCTGACCCCAAGTGAGTTACCCTAGCCACTTTATATGTACTCTCTGACCGCAAGTGAGTTACCCTAGTCTCATATAAGTACTCCCTGACCCCAAGTGAGTTACCATATCACCTTTATAAGTTCTCCCTGAACCCAAGTGAGTTATCCTAGCCCCTTTATATGTACGATCTGACCGCAAGTAAGTTACCCTAGTCCCATAAATGTACTCCCTGACCCCAAATGAGTTACCATTGCCCCTTTATAAGTACTCTCTGACCCCAAGTGAGTTACCATAGCCCCTTTATATGTACTCCCTGACCCCAAGTGAGTTACCATAGCCCTTTAATTAGTACATCCTGGCCCCAAGTGAGTTACCCTGGTCCCATATAAGTACTCACAGACACCAAGTGAGTTACCCTAGTCCCCTATAAGTACTCCTTGAACCAAAGTGAGTTACCCTAGCCCCTTTATAAGTACTCCCTGACCCCAAATGAGTTACCATATCACCTTTATAAGTTCTCCCTGACCCCAAGTGAGTTACCCTAGCCCCTCTATAAGTACACCCTGGCCCCAAGTGAGTTACCCTAGTCCCATAATAGTACTCCCTGACCCCAAATGAGTTACCATAGCCCCTTTATAAGTACTCCCTGACCCCAAGTGAGTTATCCTAGCCCCTTTATATGTACTCTCTGACCGCAAGTAGGTTACCCTAGTCCCATAGTAGTACTCCCTGACCCCAAGTGAGTTACCCTAGCCCCTTTATAAGTACTCCCTGACCCCAAGTGAGTTACCATTGCCCCTTTATAAGTACTCCCTGACCCCAAGTGAGTTATCCTAGCCCCTTTATATGTACTCTCTGACCGCAAGTGAGTTACCCTAGTCCCATAGTAGTACTCCCTGACCCCAAGTGAGTAACCCTAGCCCCTTTATAAGTACTCCCTAACCCCAAGTGAGTTACCCTAGTCCCATATAAGTACTCCCTGACCCCAAGTGAGTTACCCTAGCCCCTATATAAGTACTCACTGACCCCAAGTGAGGTACCATAGCCCCTTTATATGTACTCCTTGACCCCAAGTGAGTTACCCTAGCCCCTTTTTAAGTACACCCTGGCCCCAAGTGAGTTACCATATCACCTTTATAAGTACTCCCTGACCCAAAGTGAGTTATCCTAGCCCCTTTATATGTACTCTCTGACCGCAAGTGAGTTACTCTGTTCCAATAGTATTACTCCCTGACCCCAAGTGAGATACCATAGCCCCTTTATAAGTACTCCCTGACCCCAAGTGAGTTACCATAGCCCCCTTATATGTACTCCCTGACCCCAAATGAGTTACCCTAGTCCCATAAAACTACTCCCTGACCCCAAGTGAGTTACCCTAGTCCAATAGAAGTACTCTTTGACCGCAAGTGAGTTACCCTATCCCCTTTATAAGTACTCCCTGACCCCAAGTGTGTTATCCTAGCCCCTTTATATGTACTCTCTGACCGCAAGTAAGTTACCCTAGTCCCATAGTAGTAATCCCTGACCCCAAGTGAGTTATCCTAGCCCATTCGTATGTACTTTCTGACCGAAAGTAAGTTACCTAATCCCATAGTAGTACTCCCTGACCCCAAGTGAGTTACCATAACCCCTTTATATGTACTCCCTGACCCCAAGTGAGTTACCCTAGCCACTTTATATGTACTCTCTGACCGCAAGTGAGTTACCCTAGTCTCATATAAGTACTCCCTGACCCCAAGTGAGTTACCATATCACCTTTATAAGTTCTCCCTGAACCCAAGTGAGTTATCCTAGCCCCTTTATATGTACGATCTGACCGCAAGTAAGTTACCCTAGTCCCATAAATGTACTCCCTGACCCCAAATGAGTTACCATTGCCCCTTTATAAGTACTCTCTGACCCCAAGTGAGTTACCATAGCCCCTTTATATGTACTCCCTGACCCCAAGTGAGTTACCATAGCCCTTTAATTAGTACACCCTGGCCCCAAGTGAGTTACCCTGGTCCCATATAAGTACTCACAGACACCAAGTGAGTTACCCTAGTCCCATATAAGTACTCCTTGAACCAAAGTGAGTTACCCTAGCCCCTTTATAAGTACTCCCTGACCCCAAATGAGTTACCATATCACATTTATAAGTTCTCCCTGACCCCAAGTGAGTTACCCTAGCCCCTCTATAAGTACACCCTGGCCCCAAGTGAGTTACCCTAGTCCCATAATAGTACTCCCTGACCCCAAATGAGTTACCATAGCCCCTTTATAAGTACTCCCTGACCCCAAGTGAGTTATCCTAGCCCCTTTATATGTACTCTCTGACCGCAAGTAGGTTACCCTAGTCCCATAGTAGTACTCCCTGACCCCAAGTGAGTTACCCTAGCCCCTTTATAAGTACTCCCTGACCCCAAGTGAGTTACCATTGCCCCTTTATAAGTACTCCCTGACCCCAAGTGAGTTACCCTAGTCCCATAGTAGTACTCCCTGACCCCAAATGAGTTACCATAGCCCCTTTATAAGTACTCCCTGACCCCAAGTGAGTTATCCTAGCCCCTTTATATGTACTCTCTGACCGCAAGTGAGTTACCCTAGTCCCATAGTAGTACTCCCTGACCCCAAGTGAGTAACCCTAGCCCCTTTATAAGTACTCCCTAACCCCAAGTGAGTTACCCTAGTCCCATATAAGTACTCCCTGACCCCAAGTGAGTTATCCTAGCCCCTTTATATGTACTCTCTGACCGCAAGTGAGTTATGCAAACCCCTTTATAAGTTCTCACTGATCCCAAGTGAGTTACCCTATCCCCATTATAAGTACTCCCTGACTCCAAGTGTGTTATCCTAGCCCCTTTATATGTACTCTAAGACTCCAAGTGAGTTACCATAGCCCCTTTATATGCACTCCCTGACCCCAAGTGAGTTACACTAGCTCCTTTATATGTACTCTCTGACCGCAAGTGAGTTACCCTGGTCCCATAGTAGTACTCCCTGACCCCAAGTGAGTTGCCATAGCCCCTTTATATGTACTCCCTGACCCCAAGTGAGTTACCCTAGTCCCATATAAGTACTCCTTGACCCCAAGTGAGTTACCATATCACCTTTATAAGTTCTCCCTGACCCCAAGTGAGTTATCCTAGCCCCTTTATATGTACTCTCTGACCGCAAGTGTGTTATCCTAGCCCCGTATATGTACTCCCAGACTCCAAATGAGTTACCCTAGCCAATTTATAAGTACTCACTGACCCCAAGTGACTTATCCTAGCCTTTTTATATGTACTCTCTGACCGCAAGTGAGTTACCCTATTCCCATAGTACTACTCCCTGACCTAAAGTAAGTTACCATAGCCCCTTTATATGTACTCCCTGACCCCAAGTGAGTTACCCCAGCCCCTATATAAGTACACCCTGGCCCCAAGTGAGTTACCCTGGTCCCATAAAAGTACTCCCTGACCCCAAGTGAGTTACCCTAGTTCCATAGTAGTACTCCCTGACCCCAAGTGAGTTACCATAGACCCTTTATATGTACTCCCTGACCCCAAGTGAGTAACCATAGACCCTTTATATGTACTCCCTGACCCCAAGTGAGTTACCCTAGCCCCTTTATAAGTACTCCCTGACCCCAAGTGAGTTACCATATCACCTTTATAAGTTCTCCCTGACCCCAAGTGAGTTATCCTAGCCCCTTTATATGTACTCTCTGACCGCAAGTGAGTTACCCTAGTCCCATAGTAGTACTCCCTGACCCCAAGTGAGTTACCCTAGCCCCTTTATAAGTACTCCCTGACCCCAAGTGAGTTACCATTGCCCCTTTATAAGTACTCCCTGACCCCAAGTGAGTTACCCTAGTCCCATAGTAGTACTCCCTGACCCCAAGTGAGTAACCCTAGCCCCTTTATAAGTACTCCCTGACCCCAAGTGAGTTACCCTAGTCCCATATAAGTACTCCCTGGCCCCAAGTGAGTTATCCTAGCCCCTTTATATGTACTCTCTGACAGCAAGTGAGTTATGCAAACCCCTTTATAAGTTCTCACTGATCCCAAGTGAGTTACCCTATCCCCATTATAAGTACTCCCTGACTCCATGTGTGTTATCCTAGCCCTTTATATGTACTCCAAGACTCCAAGTGAGTTACCATAGCCCCTTTATATGCACGCCCTGACCCCAAGTGAGTTACCCTAGCCCCTTTATATGTACTCTCTGACCGCAAGTGAGTTACCCTGGTCCCATAGTAGTACTCCCTGACCCCAAGTGAGTTGCCATAGCCCCTTTATATGTACTCCCTGACCCCAAGTGAGATACCCTAGTCCCATATAAGTACTCCCTGACCCCTAGTGAGTTACCATATCACTTTTATAAGTTCTCCCTGACCCCAAGTGAGTTATCCTAGCCCCTTTATATGTACTCTCTGACCGCAAGTGAGTTACCCTGGTCCCATAGTAGTACTCCCTGACCCCAAGTGAGTAACCATAGGCTCTTTATATGTACTCCCTGACCCCAAGTGAGTTAGCCTAGCCCCTTTGTAAGTACTCCCTGACCCCAAGTGAGTTACCCTAGTCCCATATAAGTACTCCCTGACCCCAAGTGAGTTACCATATCACCTTTATAAGTTCTCCCTGACCCCTAGTGAGTTACCATATCACTTTTATAAGTTCTCCCTGACCCCAAGTGAGTTATCCTAGCCCCTTTATATGTACTCTCTGACCGCAAGTGAGTTACCCTAGTCCCATAGTAGTACTCCCTGACCCCAAGTGAGTTACCCTAGCCCCTTTATAAGTACACCCTGACCCCAAGTGAGTTACCATTGCCCCTTTATAAGTACTCCCTGACCCCAAGTGAGTTACCCTAGCCCCTTTATAAGTACTCCCTGACCCCAAGTGAGTTACCCTAGTCCCATATAAGTACTCCCTGACCCCAAGTGAGTTATCCTAGCCCCTTTATATGTACTCTCTGACCGCAAGTAAGTTACCCTAGTCCCATAGTAGTACTCCCTGACCCCAAGTGAGTTACCATAGCCCCTTTATAAGTTCTCCCTGACCCCAAGTGAGTTATCCAAGCCCCTTTATATGTACTCTCTGACCGCAAGTAAGTTACCCTAGTCCCATAGTAGTAATCCCTGACCCCAAGTGAGTTATCATAGCCCTCTTTATAAGTACTCCCTGACCCCAAGTGAGTTACCCTAGTCCCATAAAACTACTCCCTGACCCCAAGTGAGTTACCCTAGTCCCATAGAAGTACTCTCTGACCGCAAGTGAGTTACCCTATCCCCTTTATAAGCACTCCCTGACCCCAAGTGTGTTATCCAAGCCTCTTTATATGTACTCTCTGACCGCAAGTAAGTTACCCTAGTCCCATAGTAGTAATCCCTGACCCCAAGTGAGTTATCATAGCCCTCTTTATAAGTACTCCCTGACCCCAAGTGAGTTACCCTAGTCCCATAAAACTACTCCCTGACCCCAAGTGAGTTACCCTAGTCCCATAGAAGTACTCACTGACCCCAAGTGAGATACCATAGCCCCTTTATAAGTACTCCCTGACCCCAAGTGAGTTACCATAGCCCCCTTATATGTACTCCCTGACCCCAAGTGAGTTACCCTAGCCCCATATAAGTACTCCCTGACACCAAGTGAGTTATCCAAGCCCTTTATATGTACTCTCTGACCGCAAGTAAGTTACCCTAGTCCCATAGTAGTAATCCCTGACCTCAAGTGAGTTATCATAGCCCTCTTTATAAGTACTCCCTGACCCCAAGTGAGTTACCCTAGTCCCATAAAACTACTCCCTGACCCCAAGTGAGTTACCCTAGTCCCATAGAAGTACTCTCTGACCGCAAGTGAGTTACCCTATCCCCTTTATAAGCACTCCCTGACCCCAAGTGTGTTATCCTAGCCCCTTTATATGTACTCTCTGACCGCAAGTAAGTTACCCTAGTCCCATAGTAGTAATCCCTGACCCCAAGTGAGTTATCCTAGCCCATTCATATGTACTTTCTGACCGAAAGTAAGTTACCTAATCCCATAGTAGTACTCCCTGACCCCAAGTGAGTTACCATAACCCCTTTATATGTACTCCCTGACCCCAAGTGAGTTACCCTAGCCACTTTATATGTACTCTCTGACCGCAAGTGAGTTACCCTAGTCTCATATAAGTACTCCCTGACCCCAAGTGAGTTACCATATCACCTTTATAAGTTCTCCCTGAACCCAAGTGAGTTATCCTAGCCCCTTTATATGTACGCTCTGACCGCAAGTAAGTTACCCTAGTCCCATAAATATACTCCCTGACCCCAAATGAGTTACCATTGCCCCTTTATAAGTACTCTCTGACCCCAAGTGAGTTACCATAGCCCCTTTATATGTACTCCCTGACCCCAAGTGAGTTACCATAGCCCTTTAATTAGTACACCCTGGCCCCAAGTGAGTTACCCTGGTCCCATATAAGTACTCACAGACACCAAGTGAGTTACCCTAGTCCCATATAAGTACTCCTTGAACCAAAGTGAGTTACCCTAGCCCCTTTATAAGTACTCCCTGACCCCAAATGAGTTACCATATCACCTTTATAAGTTCTCCCTGACCCCAAGTGAGTTACCCTAGCCCCTCTATAAGTACACCCTGGCCCCAAGTGAGTTACCCTAGTCCCATAATAGTACTCCCTGACCCCAAATGAGTTACCATAGCCCCTTTATAAGTACTCCCTGACCCCAAGTGAGTTATCCTAGCCCCTTTATATGTACTCTCTGACCGCAAGTAGGTTACCCTAGTCCCATAGTAGTACTCCCTGACCCCAAGTGAGTTACCCTAGCCCCTTTATAAGTACTCCCTGACCCCAAGTGAGTTACCATTGCCCCTTTATAAGTACTCCCTGACCCCAAGTGAGTTACCCTAGTCCCATAGTAGTACTCCCTGACCCCAAATGAGTTACCATAGCCCCTTTATAAGTACTCCCTGACCCCAAGTGAGTTATCCTAGCCCCTTTATATGTACTCTCTGACCGCAAGTGAGTTACCCTAGTCCCATAGTAGTACTCCCTGACCCCAAGTGAGTAACCCTAGCCCCTTTATAAGTACTCCCTAACCCCAAGTGAGTTACCCTAGTCCCATATATGTACTCCCTGACCCCAAGTGAGTTACCCTAGCCCCTATATAAGTACTCACTGACCCCAAGTGAGGTACCATAGCCCCTTTATATGTACTCCTTGACCCCAAGTGAGTTACCCTAGCCCCTTTTTAAGTACACCCTGGCCCCAAGTGAGTTACCATATCACCTTTATAAGTACTCCCTGACCCAAAGTGAGTTATCCTAGCCCCTTTATATGTACTCTCTGACCGCAAGTGAGTTACCCTGTTCCAATAGTATTACTCCCTGACCCCAAGTGAGATACCATAGCCCCTTTATAAGTACTCCCAGACCCCAAGTGAGTTACCATAGCCCCCTTATATGTACTCCCTGACCCCAAATGAGTTACCCTAGTCCCATAAAACTACTCCCTGACCCCAAGTGAGTTACCCTAGTCCAATAGAAGTACTCTTTGACCGCAAGTGAGTTACCCTATCCCCTTTATAAGTACTCCCTGACCCCAAGTGTGTTATCCTAGCCCCTTTATATGTACTCTCTGACCGCAAGTAAGTTACCCTAGTCCCATAGTAGTAATCCCTGACCCCAAGTGAGTTATCCTAGCCCATTCATATGTACTTTCTGACCGAAAGTAAGTTACCTAATCCCATAGTAGTACTCCCTGACCCCAAGTGAGTTACCATAACCCCTTTATATGTACTCCCTGACCCCAAGTGAGTTACCATATCACCTTTATAAGTTCTCCCTGAACCCAAGTGAGTTATCCTAGCCCCTTTATATGTACGATCTAACCGCAAGTAAGTTACCCTAGTCCCATAAATGTACTCCCTGACCCCAAATGAGTTACCATTGCCCCTTTATAAGTACTCTCTGACCCCAAGTGAGTTACCATAGCCCCTTTATATGTACTCCCTGACCCCAAGTGAGTTACCATAGCCCTTTAATTAGTACACCCTGGCCCCAAGTGAGTTACCCTGGTCCCATATAAGTACTCACAGACACCAAGTGAGTTACCCTAGTCCCATATAAGTACTCCTTGAACCAAAGTGAGTTACCCTAGCCCCTTTATAAGTACTCCCTGACCCCAAATGAGTTACCATATCACCTTTATAAGTTCTCCCTGACCCCAAGTGAGTTACCCTAGCCCCTCTATAAGTACACCCTGGTAAGTACACCCTGGCCCCAAGTGAGTTACCCTAGTCCCATAATAGTACTCCCTGACCCCAAATGAGTTACCATAGCCCCTTTATAAGTACTCCCTGACCCCAAGTGAGTTATCCTAGCCCCTTTATATGTACTCTCTGACCGCAAGTAGGTTACCCTAGTCCCATAGTAGTACTCCCTGACCCCAAGTGAGTTACCCTAGCCCCTTTATAAGTACACCCTGGCCCCAAGTGAGTTACCCTAGTCCCATAATAGTACTCCCTGACCCCAAATGAGTTACCATAGCCCCTTTATAAGTACTACCCCTGACCCCAAGTGAGTTATCCTAGCCCCTTTATATGTACTCTCTGACCGCAAGTAGGTTACCCTAGTCCCATAGTAGTACTCCCTGACCCCAAGTGAGTTACCCTAGCCCCTTTATAAGTACTTCCCTGGACCCCAAGTGAGTTACCATTGCCCCTTTATATGTACTCCCTGACCCCAAATGAGTTACCCTAGTCCCATAAAACTACTCCCTGACCCCAAGTGAGTTACCCTAGTCCAATAGAAGTACTCTTTGACCGCAAGTGAGTTACCCTATCCCCCTTTATAAGTACTCCCCTGACCCCAAGTGAGTTATCCTAGCCCCTTTATATGTACTCTCTGACCGCAAGTGAGTTACCCTAGTCCCATAGTAGTACTCCCTGACCCCAAGTGAGTAACCCTAGCCCCTTTATAAGTACTCCCTAACCCCAAGTGAGTTACCCTAGTCCCATATAAGTACTCCCTGACCCCAAGTGAGTTATCCTAGCCCCTTTATATGTACTCTCTGACCGCAAGTGAGTTATGCAAACCCCTTTATAAGTTCTCACTGATCTCAAGTGAGTTACCCTATCCCAATATAAGTACTCCCTGACTCCAAGTGTGTTATCCTAGCCCCTTTATATGTACTCTAAGACTCCAAGTGAGTTACCATAGCCCCTTTATATGCACTCCCTGACCCCAAGTGAGTTACAATAGCTCCTTTATATGTACTCTCTGACCGCAAGTGAGTTACCCTGGTCCCATAGTAGTACTCCCTGACCCCAAGTGAGTTGCCATAGCCCCCTTTATATGTACTCCCTGACCCCAAGTGAGTTACCCTAGTCCCATATAAGTACTCCTTGACCCCAAGTGAGTTACCATATCACCTTTATAAGTTCTCCCTGACCCCAAGTGAGTTATCCTAGCCCCTTTATATGTACTCTCTGACCGCAAGTGAGTTACCCTAGTCCCATAGTAGTACTTCCCTGACCCCAAGTGAGTTACCCCTAGCCCCTTTATAAGTACACCCCTTACCCCAAGTGAGTTACCATTGCCCCCTTTATAAGTACTCCCTGACCCCAAGTGAGTTACCCTAGCCCCTTTATAAGTACTCCCTGACCCCAAGTGAGTTACCCTAGTCCCATATAAGTACTCCCTGACCCGAAGTGAGTTATCCTAGCCCCTTTATATGTACTCTCTGACCGCAAGTGAGTTATGCAAACCCCTTTATAAGTTCTCACTGATCCCAAGTGAGTTATCCTAGCCCCTTTATATGTACTCTCTGACCGCAAGTAAGTTACCCTAGTCCCAGAAATGTACTCCCTGACTCCAAGTTAGTTATCCTAGCCCCTTTATATGTACTCTCTGACCGCAAGTAAGTTACCCTAGTCCCATAGTAGTACTCCCTGACCCCAAGTGAGTTACCATAGCCCCTTTATAAGTACTCCCTGACCCCAAGTGAGTTATCCTAGCCCCTTTATATGTACTCTCTGACGCAAGTGAGTTACCCTAGTCCCATAAAAGTACTCCCTCACCCCAAGTGAGTTACCATAGCCCTTTAATTAGTACACCCCTGGCCGCAAGTGAGTTACCCTGGTCCCAAATAAGTACTCACAGACACCAAGTGAGTTACCCTAGTCCCATATAAGTACTCCTTGAACCAAAGTGAGTTACCCTAGCCCCTTTATAAGTACTCCCTGACCCCAAATGAGTTACCATATCACCTTTATAAGTTCTCCCTGACCCCAAGTGAGTTACCCTAGCCCCTTTATAAGTACACCCTGGCCCCAGTGAGTTACCCTAGTCCCATAGTAGTACTCCCTGACCCCAAGTAAGTTACCATAGCCCCTTTATAAGTACTTCCCTGACCCCAAGTGAGTTATCCTAGCCCCTTTATATGTACTCTCTGACGCAAGTGAGTTACCCTAGTCCCATAGTGGTACTCACTGACACCAAGTGAGTTACCCTAGCCCCTATAAAGTACTCACTGGCCCCAAGTGAGTTACCATATCACCTTTATAAGTTCTCCCTGAACCCAAGTGAGTTATCCTAGCCCCTTTATATGTACGCTCTGACCGCAAGTAAGTTACCCTAGTCCCATAAATGTACTCCCTGACCCCAAATGAGTTACCATTGCCCCTTTATAAGTACTCTCTGACCCCAAGTGAGTTACCATAGCCCCTTTATATGTACTCCCTGACCCCAAGTGAGTTACCATAGCCCTTTAATTAGTACACCCCTGGCCCCAAGTGAGTTACCCTGGTCCCATATAAGTACTCACAGACACCAAGTGAGTTACCCTAGTCCCATATAAGTACTCCTTGAACCAAAGTGAGTTACCCTAGCCCCTTTATAAGTACTTCCCTGACCCCAAATGAGTTACCATAATCACCTTTATAAGTTCTCCCTGACCCCAAGTGAGTTACCCTAGCCCCTCTATAAGTACACCCTGGCCCCAAGTGAGTTACCCTAGTCCCATAATAGTACTCCCTGACCCCAAATGAGTTACCATAGCCCCCTTTATAAGTACTTCCCTGACCCCAAGTGAGTTATCCTAGCCCCTTTATATGTACTCTCTGACCGCAAGTAGGTTACCCTAGTCCCATAGTAGTACTCCCTGACCCCAAGTGAGTTTACCCCTAGCCCCTTTATAAGTACTCCCTGACCCCAAGTGAGTTACCATTGCCCCTTTATAAGTACTCCCTGACCCCAAGTGAGTTACCCTAGTCCCATAGTAGTACTCCCCTGACCCCAAATGAGTTACCATAGCCCCTTTATAAGTACCTCCCTGACCCCAAGTGAGTTATCCTAGCCCCTTTATATGTACTCTCTGACCGCAAGTGAGTTACCCTAGTCCCATAGTAGTACTCCCTGACCCCAAGTGAGTAACCCTAGCCCCTTTATAAGTACTCCCTAACCCCAAGTGAGTTACCCTAGTCCCCATATATGTACTCCCTGACCCCAAGTGAGTTACCCTAGCCCCTATATAAGTACTCACTGACCCCAAGTGAGGTACAATAGCCCCTTTATATGTACTCCTTGACCCCAAGTGAGTTACCCTAGCCCCTTTTTAAGTACACCCTGGCCCCCAAGTGAGTTACCATATCACCTTTATAAGTACTCCCTGACCCAAAGTGAGTTATCCTAGCCCCTTTATATGTACTCTCTGACCGCAAGTGAGTTACCCTGTTCCAATAGTATTACTCCCTGACCCCAAGTGAGATACCATAGCCCCTTTATAAGTACTCCCTGACCCCAAGTGAGTTACCCTAGTCCAATAGAAGTACTCTTTGACCGCAAGTGAGTTACCCTATCCCCTTTATAAGTACTCCCTGACCCCAAGTGTGTTATCCTAGCCCCTTTATATGTACTACTCTGACCGCAAGTAAGTTACCCTAGTCCCATAGTAGTAATCCCTGACCCCAAGTGAGTTATCCTAGCCCATTCATATGTACTTTCTGACCGAAAGTAAGTTACCTAATCCCATAGTAGTACTCCCCTGACCCCAAGTGAGTTACCATAACCCCTTTATATGTACTCCCTGACCCCAAGTGAGTTACCCTAGCCACTTTATATGTACTCTCTGACCGCAAGTGAGTTACCCTAGTCTCATATAAGTACTCCCTGACCCCAAGTGAGTTACCATATCACCTTTATAAGTTCTCCCTGAACCCAAGTGAGTTATCCTAGCCCCTTTATATGTACGATCTGACCGCAAGTAAGTTACCCTAGTCCCATAAATGTACTCCCTGACCCCAAATGAGTTACCATTGCCCCTTTATAAGTACTCTCAGACCCCAAGTGAGTTACCATAGCCCTTTAATTAGTACACCCTGGCCCCAAGTGAGTTACCTGGTCCCATATAAGTACTCACAGACACCAAGTGAGTTACCCTAGTCCCATATAAGTACTCCTTGAACCAAAGTGAGTTACCCTAGCCCCTTTATAAGTACTCCCTGACCCCAAATGAGTTACCATATCACCATTATAAGTTCTCCCTGACCCCAAGTGAGTTTACCCTAGCCCCTCTATAAGTACACCCCTGGCCCCAAGTGAGTTACCCTAGTCCCATAATAGTACTCCCTGACCCCAAATGAGTTACCATAGCCCCTTTATAAGTACTCCCCTGACCCCCAAGTGAGTTATCCTAGCCCCTTTATATGTACTCTCTGACCGCAAGTAGGTTACCCTAGTCCCATAGTAGTACTACCCTGACCCCAAGTGAGTTACCCTAGCCCCTTTATAAGTACTCCCCTGACCCCAAGTGAGTTACCATTGCCCCTTTATAAGTACTCCCTGACCCCAAGTGAGTTACCCTAGTCCCCATAGTAGTACTCCCTGACCCCCAAATGAGTTACCATAGCCCCTTTATAAGTACTTCCCTGACCCCAAGTGAGTTATCCTAGCCCCTTTATATGTACTCTCTGACCGCAAGTGAGTTACCCTAGTCCCATAGTAGTACTCCCTGACCCCAAGTGAGTAACCCTAGCCCCTTTATAAGTACTCCCCTAACCCCAAGTGAGTTACCCTAGTCCCATATAAGTACTCCCTGACCCCAAGTGAGTTATCCTAGCCCCTTTATATGTTCTCTCTGACCGCAAGTGAGTTATGCAAACCCCTTTATAAGTTCTCACTGATCCCAAGTGAGTTACCCTATCCCAATATAAGTACTCTCCTGACTCCAAGTGTGTTATCCTAGCCCCCTTTATATGTACTCTAAGACTCCAAGTGAGTTACCATAGCCCCTTTATATGCACTCCCTGACCCCAAGTGAGTTACACTAGCTCCTTTATATGTACTCTCTGACCGCAAGTGAGTTACCCTGGTCCCATAGTAGTACTCCCCTGACCCCAAGTGAGTTGCCATAGCCCCTTTATATGTACTCCCTGACCCCAAGTGAGTTACCCTAGTCCCATATAAGTACTCCTTGACCCCAAGTGAGTTACCATATCACCTTTATAAGTTCTCCCTGACCCCAAGTGAGTTATCCTAGCCCCTTTATATGTACTCTCTGACCGCAAGTGAGTTACCCTAGTCCCATAGTAGTACTCCCTGACCCCAAGTGAGTTACCCTAGCCCCTTTATAAGTACACCCTTACCCCCCAAGTGAGTTACCATTGCCCCTTTATAAGTACTTCCCCTGACCCCAAGTGAGTTACCCTAGCCCCTTTATAAGTACCTCCCTGACCCCAAGTGAGTTACCCTAGTCCCATATAAGTACTCCCTGACCCGAAGTGAGTTATCCTAGCCCCTTTATATGTACTCTCTGACCGCAAGTGAGTTATGCAAACCCCTTATAAGTTCTCACTGATCCCAAGTGAGTTATCCTAGCCCCTTTATATGTACTCTCTGACCGCAAGTAAGTTACCCTAGTCCCAGAAATGTACTCCCTGACTCCAAGTTAGTTATCCTAGCCCCTTTATATGTACTCTCTGACCGCAAGTAAGTTACCCTAGTCCCCATAGTAGTACTCCCTGACCCCAAGTGAGTTACCATAGCCCCTTTATAAGTACTCCCTGACCCCAAGTGAGTTATCCTAGCCCCTTTATATGTACTCTCTGACGCAAGTGAGTTACCCTAGTCCCATAAAAGTACTCCCTGACCCCAAGTGAGTTACCATAGCCCTTTAATTAGTACACCCTGGCCGCAAGTGAGTTACCCTGGTCCCAAATAAGTACTCACAGACACCAAGTGAGTTACCCTAGTCCCATATAAGTACTCCTTGAACCAAAGTGAGTTACCCTAGCCCCTTTATAAGTACTCCCTGACCCCAAATGAGTTACCATATCACCTTTATAAGTTCTCCCTGACCCCAAGTGAGTTACCCTAGCCCCTTTATAAGTACAACACCCTGGCCCCAAGTGAGTTACCCTAGTCCCATAGTAGTACTCCCTGACCCCAAGTAAGTTACCATAGCCCCTTTATAAGTACTCCCTGACCCCAAGTGAGTTATCCTAGCCCCTTTATATGTACTCTCTGACGCAAGTGAGTTACCCTAGTCCCATAGTGGTACTCACTGACACCAAGTGAGTTACCCTAGCCCCTATAAAGTACTCACTGGCCCCAAGTGAGTTACCATATCAAGTTTATAAGTTCTCCCTGACCCCAAGTGAGTTATCCAAGCCCCTTTATATGTACACTCTGACCGCAAGTAAGTTACCCTAGTCCCATAGTAGTAATCCCTGACCCCAAGTGAGTTATCATAGCCCTCTTTATAAGTACTCCCTGACCCCAAGTGAGTTACCCTAGTCCCATAAAACTACTCCCTGACCCCAAGTGAGTTACCCTAGTCCCAAAGAAGTACTCTCTGACCCCAAGTGAGATACCATAGCCCCTTTATAAGTACTCCCTGACCCCAAGTGAGTTACCATAGCCCCCTTATATGTACTCCCTGACCCCAAGAGAGTTACCCTAGCCCCATAAAAGTACTCCCTGACACCAAGTGAGTTATCCAAGCCCTTTATATGTACTCTCTGACCGCAAGTAAGTTACCCTAGTCCCATAGTAGTAATCCCTGACCTCAAGTGAGTTATCATAGCCCTCTTTATAAGTACTTCCCTGACCCCAAATGAGTTACCCTAGTCCCATAAAACTTACTCCCTGACCCCAAGTGAGTTACCCTAGTCCAATAGAAGTACTCTTTGACCGCAAGTGAGTTACCCTATCCCCTTTATAAGTACTCCCTGACCCCAAGTGTGTTATCCTAGCCCCTTTATATGTACTCTCTGACCGCAAGTAAGTTACCCTAGTCCCATAGTAGTAATCCCTGACCCCAAGTGAGTTATCCTAGCCCATTCATATGTACTTTCTGACCGAAAGTAAGTTACCTAATCCCATAGTAGTACTCCCTGACCCCAAGTGAGTTACCATAACCCCTTTATATGTACTCCCTGACCCCAAGTGAGTTACCCTAGCCCACTTTATATGTACTCTCTGACCGCAAGTGAGTTACCCCTAGTCTCATATAAGTACACCCTGACCCCAAGGTGAGTTACCATATCACCTTTATAAGTTCTCCCTGAACCCCAAGTGAGTTATCCTAGCCCCTTTATATGTACGCTCTGACCGCAAGTAAGTTACCCTAGTCCCATAAATGTACTCCCTGACCCCAAATGAGTTACCATTGCCCCTTTATAAGTACTCTCTGACCCCAAGTGAGTTACCATAGCCCTTTTATATGTACTTCCCCTGACCCCAAGTGAGTTACCATAGCCCCTTTAATTAGTACACCCTGGCCCCAAGTGAGTTACCCTGGTCCCATATAAGTACTCACAGACACCAAGTGAGTTACCCTAGTCCCATATAAGTACTCCTTGAACCAAAGTGAGTTACCCTAGCCCCTTTATAAGTAATCCCTGACCCCAAATGAGTTACCATATCACCTTTATAAGTTCTCCCTGACCCCAAGTGAGTTACCCTAGCCCCCTCTATAAGTACACCCTGGCCCCAAGTGAGTTACCCTAGTCCCATAATAGTACTTCCTGACCCCAAATGAGTTACCATAGCCCCTTCATAAGTACTCCCTGACCCCAAGTGAGTTATCCTAGCCCCTTTATATGTACTCTCTGACCGCAAGTAGGTTACCCTAGTCCCATAGTAGTACTCCCTGACCCCAAGTGAGTTACCCTAGCCCCTTTATAAGTACTCCCTGACCCCAAGTGAGTTACCATTGCCCCTTTATAAGTACTCCCCTGACCCCAAGTGAGTTACCCTAGTCCCATAGTAGTACTCCCTGACCCCAAATGAGTTACCATAGCCCCTTTATAAGTACTCCCCTGACCCCAAGTGAGTTATCCTAGCCCCTTTATATGTACTCTCTGACCGCAAGTGAGTTACCCTAGTCCCATAGTAGTAACTCCCCTGACCCCAAGTGAGTAACCCTAGCCCCTTTATAAGTACTCCCCTAACCCCAAGTGAGTTACCCTAGTCCCCATATAAGTACTCCCCTGACCTCAAGTGAGTTACCCTAGCCCCTATATAAGTACTCACTGACCCCAAGTGAGGTACCATAGCCCCTTTATATGTACTCCTTGACCCCAAGTGAGTTACCCCTAGCCCCTTTTTAAGTACACCCTGGCCCCAAGTGAGTTACCATATCACCTTTATAAGTACTCCCTGACCCCAAGTGTGTTTTCCTAGCCCCTTTATATGTACTCTCTGACCGCAAGTAAGTTACCCTAGTCCCATAGTAGTAATCCCTGCCCCAAGTGAGTTATCCTAGCCCATTCATATGTACTTTCTGACCGAAAGTAAGTTACCTAATCCCATAGTAGTACTCCCTGACCCCAAGTGAGTTACCATAACCCCTTTATATGTACTCCCTGACCCCAAGTGAGTTACCCTAGCCACTTTATATGTACTCTCTGACCGCAAGTGAGTTACCCTAGTCTCATATAAGTACTCCCTGACCCCAAGTGAGTTTACCATATCACCTTTATAAGTTCTCCCTGAACCCAAGTGAGTTATCCTAGCCCCTTTATATGTACGATCTGACCGCAAGTAAGTTACCCTAAGTCCCATAAATGTACTCCCTGACCCCAAATGAGTTACCATTGCCCCTTTATAAGTACTCTCTGACCCAAGTGAGTTACCATAGCCCCTTTATATGTACTCCCCTGACCCCAAGTGAGTTACCATAGCCCTTTAATTAGTACACCCTGGCCCCAAGTGAGTTACCCTGGTCCCATATAAGTACTCACAGACACCAAGTGAGTTACCCTAGTCCCATATAAGTACTCCTTGAACCAAAGTGAGTTACCCTAGCCCCTTTAATAAGTACTCCTCCCTGACCCCAAATGAGTTACCATATCACCCTTTATAAGTTCTCCCTGACCCCAAGTGAGTTACCCTAGCCCCCTCTATAAGTACACCCCTAGCCCCAAGTGAGTTCCCTAGTAAATAGTACTCCACTGACCCCAAAATGAGTTACCATAGCCCCTTTATACTTCCATCCCCTGACCCCCAAGTGAGTTATCCTAGCCCCTTTATATGTACTCTCTGACCGCAAGTAGGTTACCCTAGTCCCATAGTAGTACTCCCTGACCCCAAGTGAGTTACCCTAGCCCCTTTATAAGTACTCCCTGACCCCAAGTGAGTTACCATTGCCCCTTTATAAGTACTTCCCCTGACCCCAAGTGAGTTACCCTAGTCCCATAGTAGTACTCCCTGACCCCAAATGAGTTACCATAGCCCCTTTATAAGTACTCCCTGACCCCAAGTGAGTTATCCTAGCCCCTTTATATGTACTCTCTGACCGCAAGTGAGTTACCCTAGTCCCATAGTAGTACTCCCTGACCCAATAGTGAGTAACCCTAGCCCCTTTATAAGTACTCCCTAACCCCAAGTGAGTTTCCCTAGTCCCATATAAGTACTCCCCTGACCCAAGTGAGTTATCCTAGCCCCTCTATATGTACTCTCTGACCGCAAGTGAGTTATGCAAACCCCTTTATAAGTTCTCACTGATCCCAAGTGAGTTACCCTATCCCAATATAAGTACTCCCTGACTCCAAGTGTGTTATCCTAGCCCCTTTATATGTACTCTAAGACTCCAAGTGAGTTACCATAGCCCCTTTATATGCACTCCCTGACCCCCAAGTGAGTTACACTAGCTCCTTTATATGTACTCTCTGACCGCAAGTGAGTTTACCCTGGTCCCATAGTAGTACTCCCTGACCCCAATTGAGTTGCCATAGCCCCTTTATATGTACTCCCTGACCCCAAGTGAGTTACCCTAGTCCCATATAAGTACTCCTTGACCCCAAGTGAGTTACCATATCACCTTTATAAGTTCTCCCTGACCCCAAGTGAGTTATCCTAGCCCCTTTATATGTACTCTCTGACCGCAAGTGAGTTACCCTAGTCCCATAGTAGTACTCCCTGACCCCAAGTGAGTTACCCTAGCCCCTTTATAAGTACACCCTTACCCCAAGTGAGTTACCATTTGCCCCTTTATAAGTACTCCCTGACCCCCAAGTGAGTTACCCTAGCCCCTTTATAAGTACTCCCTGACCCCAAGTGAGTTACCCTAGTCCCATATAAGTACTCCCTGACCCGAAGTGAGTCATCCTAGCCCCTTTATATGTACTCTCTGACCGCAAGTGAGTTATGCAAACCCCTTTATAAGTTCTCACTGATCCCAGGTGAGTTATCCTAGCCCCTTTATATGTACTCTCTGACCGCAAGTAAGTTACCCTAGTCCCAGAAATGTACTCCCTGACTCCAAGTTAGTTATCCTAGCCCCTTTATATGTACTCTCTGACCGCAAGTAAGTTACCC
>NW_027117069.1:0-43126 GCF_024137725.1 Prorops nasuta | reverse complement strand
ATGACCCCATGTGACCCCCCCCCTAGTCCTATATAAGTACTCAATGACCCCATGTGGACCCACCCTATTCCTATATAAGTACTCAATGACCCCATGTGACCCACCCTAGTACTATATAAATACTCAATGACTTCATGTGACCACACCTAGTCCTATCTAAGTACTCAATGACACTGTGTGACCCAGCCTAGTCCTATATAAGTACTCGATGACTCCATGTGACCCACCCTAGTCCTATATAAGTACTCAATGACCCCATGTGACCCCATCTAGTCTTATATAAGTACTCAATGACCCCAGGTCAGCCACCCTAGTCCTATATAAGTACTCAATGACCCCATGTGACCCACCCTAGTTCTATATAAGTACGCAATGACCCCATGTGACCCCATCTAGTCTTATATAAGTACTCAATGACCCCAGGTCAGTCACCCTAGTCCTATATAAGTACTCAATGACCCCATGTGACCCACCCTAGTTCTATATAAGTACGCAATGACCCCATGTGACCCAGCCTAGTCCTATATAAGTACTCGATGACCCCATGTGACCCACCCTAGTCCTATATAAGTACTCAATGACCCCATGTGACCCCATCTAGTCTTATATAAGTACTCAATGACCCCAGGTCAGCCACCCTAGTCCTATATAAGTACTCAATGACCCCATGTGACCCACCCTAGTTCTATATAAGTACGCAATGACCCCATGTGACCCCCCCCCCTAGTCCTATATAAGTACTCAATGACCCCATGTGAACCCCCCTAGTCCTATATAAGTACTCAATGACCCCATGTGACCCCCCCCCCCTAGTCCTATATAAGTACTCAATGACCCCATGTGACCCACCCTATTCCTATATAAGTACTCAACGACCCCATGTGACCCACCCTAGTACTATATAAGTACTCTATGACTTCATGTGACCACACCTAGTCCTATCTAAGTACTCAATGAACCTGTGTGACCCAGCGTAGTCCTATATAAGTACTCGATGACCCCATGTGACCCACCCTAGTCCTATATAAGTACTCAATGACCCCATGTGACCCCATCTAGTCTTATAAAAGTACTCAATGACCCCAGGTCAGCCACCCTAGTCCTATATAAGTACTCAATGACCCCATGTGACCCACCCTAGTTCTATATAAGTACGCAATGACCCCATGTGACCCCATCTAGTCTTATATAAGTACTCAATGACCCCAGGTCAGCCACCCTAGTCCTATATAAGTACTCAATGACTTCATGTGACCACACCTAGTCCTATCTAAGTACTCAATGACCCCGTGTGACCCAGCCTAGTCCTATATAAGTACTCGATGACCCCATGTGACCCACCCTAGTCCTATATAAGTACTCAATGACCCCATGTGACCCCATCTAGTCTTATATAAGTACTCAATGACCCCAGGTCAGCCACCCTAGTCCTATATAAGTACTCAATGACCCCATGTGACCCACCCTAGTTCTATATAAGTACGCAATGACCCCATGTGACCCCCCCCCTAGTCCTATATAAGTACTCAATGACCCCATGTGACCCACCCTATTCCTATATAAGTACTCAATGACCCCATGTGACCCACCCTAGTACTATATAAGTACTCAATGACTTCATGTGACCACACCTAGTCCTATCTAAGTACTCAATGACACTGTGTGACCCAGCCTAGTCCTATATAAGTACTCGATGACCCCATGTGACCCACCCTAGTCCTATATAAGTACGCAATGACCCCATGTGACCCCATCTAGTCTTATATAAGTACTCAATGACCCCAGGTCAGCCACCCTAGTCCTATATAAGTACTCAATGACCCCATGTGACCCACCCTAGTTCTATATAAGTACGCAATGACCCCATGTGACCCATCCTATTCCTATATAAGTACTCAATGACGGCATGTGACCCACCTTAGTCCTATATAAGTACTCAATGACCCCATGTGACCCCATCTAGTCTTACATAATTACTCAATGACCCCAGGTCAGCCACCCTAGTCCTATATAAGTACTCAATGACCCCATGTGACCCCCCCTAGTCCTATATAAGTTCTCAATGACCCCAGGTCAGCCACCCTAGTCCTATATAAGTACTCAATGACCCCATGTGACCCCTCCTAGACATATATAAGTACTCAATGACCCCATGTGACCCCCCCCCCTAGTCCTATATAAGTACTCAATGACCCCATGTGACCCACCCTATTCCTATATAAGTACTCAATGACCCAATGTGACCCACCCTAGTACTATATAAGTACTCAATGACTTCATGTGACCACACCTAGTCCTATCTAAGTACTCAATGACACTGTGTGACCCAGCGTAGTCCTATATAAGTACTCGATGACCCCATGTGACCCCCCCTAGTCCTATATAAGTACTCAATGACCCCATGTGACCCCATCTAGTCTTATATAAGTACTCAATGACCCCAGGTCAGCCACCCTAGTCCTATATAAGTACTCAATGACCCCATGTGACCCACCCCCGATCTATATAAGTACGCAATGACCCCATGTGACCCCATCTAGTCATATATAAGTACTCAATGACCCCAGGTCAGCCACCCTAGTCCTATATAAGTACTCAATGACTTCATGTGACCACACCTAGTCCTATCTAAGTACTCAATGACACTGTGTGATCCAGCGTAGTCCCTATATAAGTACTCGATGACCCCATGTGACCCACCCTATTCCTATATAAGTACTCAATGACCCCATGTGACCCCCCCTAGTCCTATATAAGTACTCAATGACTCCAGGTCAGCCACCCTAGTCCTATATAAGTACTAAATGACCCCATGTCACCCACCCTAGTCATATATAAGTTCACAATGACACCATGTGACCCACCCTATTCCTATATAAGTACTCAATGACCCCATGTGACCCCCCATGTCCTATATAAGTACTAAATGACCCCATGTCTCCCACCCAAGTCGTATGTAAGTTCTCCATGACGCCATGTGATCCACCCTAGTCCTATATAAGTACTCAATGACCCCATGTGACCCCCCCTAGTCCTATATAAGTACTCAATGACTCCAGGTCAGCCACCCTAGTCCTATATAAGTACTCAATGACGGCATGTACCCACCTTAGTCCTATATAAGTACTCAATGACCCCATGTGACCCCCCCTAGTCCTATATAAGTACTCAATGACCCCAGGTCAGCCACCCTAGTCCTATATAAGTACTCAATGACCCCATGTGACCCCCCCTAGTCCTATATAAGTACTCAATGACCCCAGGTCAGCCACCCTAGTCCTATATAAGTACTCAATGACCCCATGTGACCCCCCCCTAGACCTATATAAGTACTCAATGACCCCATGTGACCCCCCCCCTAGTCCTATATAAGTACTCAATGACCCCATGTGACCCACCCTATTCCTATATAAGTACTCAATGATCCCCATGTGACCCACCCTAGTACTATATAAGTACTCAATGACTTCATGTGACCACACCTAGTCCTATCTAAGTACTCAATGACACTGTGTGACCCAGCCTAGTCCTATATAAGTACTCGATGACTCCATGTGACCCACCCTAGTCCTATATAAGTACTCAATGACCCCATGTGACCCCATCTAGTCTTATATAAGTACTCAATGACCCCAGGTCAGCCACCCTAGTCCTATATAAGTACTCAATGACCCCATGTGACCCACCCTAGTTCTATATAAGTACGCAATGACCCCATGTGACCCCATCTAGTCTTATATAAGTACTCAATGACCCCAGGTCAGTCACCCTAGTCCTATATAAGTACTCAATGACCCCATGTGACCCACCCTAGTTCTATATAAGTACGCAATGACCCCATGTGACCCAGCCTAGTCCTATATAAGTACTCGATGACCCCATGTGACCCACCCTAGTCCTATATAAGTACTCAATGACCCCATGTGACCCCATCTAGTCTTATATAAGTACTCAATGACCCCAGGTCAGCCACCCTAGTCCTATATAAGTACTCAATGACCCCATGTGACCCACCCTAGTCCTATATAAGTACTCAATGACCCATGTGAACCCCCCTAGTCCTATATAAGTACTCAATGACCCCATGTGACCCCCCCCCCCTAGTCCTATATAAGTACTCAATGACCCCATGTGACCCACCCTATTCCTATATAAGTACTCAACGACCCCATGTGACCCACCCTAGTACTATATAAGTACTCTATGACTTCATGTGACCACACCTAGTCCTATCTAAGTACTCAATGACACTGTGTGACCCAGCGTAGTCCTATATAAGTACTCGATGACCCCATGTGACCCACCCTAGTCCTATATAAGTACTCAATGACCCCATGTGACCCCATCTAGTCTTATAAAAGTACTCAATGACCCCAGGTCAGCCACCCTAGTCCTATATAAGTACTCAATGACCCCATGTGACCCACCCTAGTTCTATATAAGTACGCAATGACCCCATGTGAACCCCATCTAGTCTTATATAAGTAGTCAATGACCCCAGGTCAGCCACCCTAGTCCTATATAAGTACTCAATGACCCCATGTGACCCCATCTAGTCTTATATAAGTACTCAATGACACCAGGTCAGCCACCCTAGTCCTATATAAGTACTCAATGACCCCAGGTCAGCCACCCTAGTCCTATATAAGTACTAAATGACCCCATGTCTCCCACCCTAGTCGTATATAAGTTCTCCATGACCCCATGTCTCCCACCTTAGTCGTATATAAGTTTTCCATGACTTCATGTGACCACACCTAGTCCTATCTAAGTACTCAATGACACTGTGTGACCCAGCCTAGTCCTATATAAGTACTCAATGACCCCATGTGACCCCTCCTAGTCCTATATAAGTACTCAATGATCCCATGTGACCCACCCTAGTCCTATATAAGTACTCAATTAACCCATGTGACCCACCCTAGTCCTATATAAGTACTCAATGACCCCATGTGACCCCCCCCCATGTCCTATATAAGTACTAAATGACCCCATGTCTCCCACCCTAGTCGTATATAAATTCTCCATGACCCCATGTCTCCCACCCTAGTCGTATATAAGTTCTCCATGACGCCATGTGAGCCACCCTAGTCCTATATAAGTACTCAATGACCCCATGTGACCCCCCCCCTAGTCCCATATAAGTACTCAATGACCCCATGTGACCCACCTTAGTCCTATCTAAGAACTCAATGACCCCGTGTGACCCAGTCTAGTCCTATATAAGTACTCAATGACCCCATATGAACCACCCTAGTCCTATATAAGTACTAAATGACCCCATGTCACCCACCCTAGTCATATATAAGTTCACAATGACACCATGTGACCCACCCTAGTCCTATATAAGTACTCAATGACCCCATGTGACCCACCCTAGTCCTATATAAGTACTAAATGACCCCATGTCTCCCACCCTAGTCGTATATAAGTTCTCCATGACCCCATGTCTCCCACCCTAGTCGTATATAAGTTCTCCATGACGCCATGTGAGCCACCCTAGTCCTATATAAGTACTCAATGACCCCATGTGACCCCCCCTAGTCCTATATAAGTACTCAATGACCTCAGGTCAGCCACCCTAGTCCCATATAAGTACTCAATGACCCCATGTGACCCACCTTAGTCCTATCTAAGAACTCAATGACCCCGTGTGACCCAGTCTAGTCCTATATAAGTACTCAATGACCCCATATGAACCACCCTAGTCCTATATAAGTACTAAATGACCCCATGTCACCCACCCTAGTCATATATAAGTTCACAATGACACCATGTGACCCACCTTAGTCCTATCTAAGAACTCAATGACCCCGTGTGACCCAGTCTAGTCCTATATAAGTACTCAATGACCCCATATGAACCACCCTAGCCCTATATAAGTACTAAATGACCCCATGTCACCCACCCTAGTCATATATAAGTTCACAATGACACCATGTGACCCACCCTAGTCCTATATAAGTACTCAATGACCCCATGTGACCCCCCATGTCCTATATAAGTACTAAATGACCCCATGTCTCCCACCCTAGTCGTATGTAAGTTCTCCATGACGCCATGTGATCCACCCTAGTCCTATATAAGTACTCAATGACCCCATGTGACCCCCCCTAGTCCTATATAAGTACTCAATGACTCCAGGTCAGCCACCCTAGTCCTATATAAGTACTAAATGACCCCATGTCACCCACCCTAGTCATATATAAGTTCACAATGACACCATGTGACCCACCCTATTCCTATATAAGTACTCAATGACCCCATGTGACCCCCCATGTCCTATATAAGTACTAAATGACCCCATGTCTCCCACCCAAGTCGTATGTAAGTTCTCCATGACGCCATGTGATCCACCCTAGTCCTATATAAGTACTCAATGACCCCATGTGACCCCCCCTAGTCCTATATAAGTACTCAATGACTCCAGGTCACCCACCCTAGTCATATATAAGTTCACAATGACACCATGTGACCCACCTTAGTCCTATCTAAGAACTCAATGACCCCGTGTGACCCAGTCTAGTCCTATATAAGTACTCAATGACCCCATATGAACCACCCTAGTCCTATATAAGTACTAAATGACCCCATGTCACCCACCCTAGTCATATATAAGTTCACAATGACACCATGTGACCCACCCTAGTCCTATATAAGTACTCAATGACCCCATGTGACCCCCCATGTCCTATATAAGTACTAAATGACCCCATGTCTCCCACCCTAGTCGTATATAAGTTCTCCATGACCCCATGTCTCCCACCCTAGTCGTATATAAGTTCTCCATGACGCCATGTGATCCACCCTAGTCCTATATAAGTACACAATGACCCCATGTGACCCCCCCCTAGTCCTATATAAGTACTCAATGACTCCAGGTCAGCCACCCTAGTCCTATATAAGTACTAAATGACCCCATGTCACCCACCCTAGTCATATATAAGTTCACAATGACACCATGTGACCCACCCTATTCCTATATAAGTACTCAATGACCCCATGTGACCCCCCATGTCCTATATAAGTACTAAATGACCCCATGTCTCCCACCCAAGTCGTATGTAAGTTCTCCATGACGCCATGTGATCCACCCTAGTCCTATATAAGTACTCAATGACCCCATGTGACCCCCCCTAGTCCTATATAAGTACTCAATGACTCCAGGTCAGCCATCCTAGTCCTATATAAGTACTCAATGACCCCATGTGACCCCCCTAGTCTTATATAAGTACTCAATGACCCCATGTGACACACCCTATTCCTATATAAGTACTCAATGACGGCATGTGACCCACCTTAGTCCTATATAAGTACTCAATGACCCCATGTGACCCCCCCTAGTCCTATATAAGTACTCAATGACCCCAGGTCAGCCACCCTAGTCCTATATAAGTACTCAATGACCCCATGTGACCCCCCCTAGTCCTATATAAGTACTCAATGACCCCAGGTCAGCCACCCTAGTCCTATATAAGTACTCAATGACCCCATGTGACCCCCCCTAGACCTATATAAGTACTCAATGACCCCATGTGACCCCCCCCCTAGTCCTATATAAGTACTCAATGACCCCATGTGACCCACCCTATTCCTATATAAGTACTCAATGACCCCATGTGACCCACCCTAGTACTATATAAATACTCAATGACTTCATGTGACCACACCTAGTCCTATCTAAGTACTCAATGACACTGTGTGACCCAGCCTAGTCCTATATAAGTACTCGATGACTCCATGTGACCCACCCTAGTCCTATATAAGTACTCAATGACCCCATGTGACCCCATCTAGTCTTATATAAGTACTCAATGACCCCAGGTCAGCCACCCTAGTCCTATATAAGTACTCAATGACCCCATGTGACCCACCCTAGTTCTATATAAGTACGCAATGACCCCATGTGACCCCCATCTAGTCTTATATAAGTACTCAATGACCCCAGGTCAGTCACCCTAGTCCTATATAAGTACTCAATGACCCCATGTGACCCACCCTAGTTCTATATAAGTACGCAATGACCCCATGTGACCCAGCCTAGTCCTATATAAGTACTCGATGACCCCATGTGACCCACCCTAGTCCTATATAAGTACTCAATGACCCCATGTGACCCCATCTAGTCTTATATAAGTACTCAATGACCCCAGGTCAGCCACCCTAGTCCTATATAAGTACTCAATGACCCCATGTGACCCACCCTAGTTCTATATAAGTACGCAATGACCCCATGTGACCCCCCCCCCCTAGTCCTATATAAGTACTCAATGACCCCATGTGAACCCCCCTAGTCCTATATAAGTACTCAATGACCCCATGTGACCCCCCCCCTAGTCCTATATAAGTACTCAATGACCCCATGTGACCCACCCTATTCCTATATAAGTACTCAACGACCCCATGTGACCCACCCTAGTACTATATAAGTACTCTATGACTTCATGTGACCACACCTAGTCCTATCTAAGTACTCAATGAACCTGTGTGACCCAGCGTAGTCCTATATAAGTACTCGATGACCCCATGTGACCCACCCTAGTCCTATATAAGTACTCAATGACCCCATGTGACCCCATCTAGTCTTATAAAAGTACTCAATGACCCCAGGTCAGCCACCCTAGTCCTATATAAGTACTCAATGACCCCATGTGACCCACCCTAGTTCTATATAAGTACGCAATGACCCCATGTGACCCCATCTAGTCTTATATAAGTACTCAATGACCCCAGGTCAGCCACCCTAGTCCTATATAAGTACTCAATGACTTCATGTGACCACACCTAGTCCTATCTAAGTACTCAATGACCCCGTGTGACCCAGCCTAGTCCTATATAAGTACTCGATGACCCCATGTGACCCACCCTAGTCCTATATAAGTACTCAATGACCCCATGTGACCCCATCTAGTCTTATATAAGTACTCAATGACCCCAGGTCAGCCACCCTAGTCCTATATAAGTACTCAATGACCCCATGTGACCCACCCTAGTTCTATATAAGTACGCAATGACCCCATGTGACCCCCCCCCCCTAGTCCTATATAAGTACTCAATGACCCCATGTGACCCACCCTATTCCTATATAAGTACTCAATGACCCCATGTGACCCACCCTAGTACTATATAAGTACTCAATGACTTCATGTGACCACACCTAGTCCTATCTAAGTACTCAATGACACTGTGTGACCCAGCCTAGTCCTATATAAGTACTCGATGACCCCATGTGACCCACCCTAGTCCTATATAAGTACGCAATGACCACATGTGACCCCATCTAGTCTTATATAAGTACTCAATGACCCCAGGTCAGCCACCCTAGTCCTATATAAGTACTCAATGAACCCATGTGACCCACCCTAGTTCTATATAAGTACGCAATGACCCCATGTGACCCATCCTATTCCTATATAAGTACTCAATGACGGCATGTGACCCACCTTAGTCCTATATAAGTACTCAATGACCCCATGTGACCCCATCTAGTCTTACATAATTACTCAATGACCCCAGGTCAGCCACCCTAGTCCTATATAAGTACTCAATGACCCCATGTGACCCCCCCTAGTCCTATATAAGTTCTCAATGACCCCAGGTCAGCCACCCTAGTCCTATATAAGTACTCATGACCCCATGTGACCCCTCCTAGACCTATATAAGTACTCAATGACCCCATGTGACCCCCCCCCCTAGTCCTATATAAGTACTCAATGACCCCATGTGACCCACCCTATTCCTATATAAGTACTCAATGACCCCATGTGACCCACCCTAGTACTATATAAGTACTCAATGACTTCATGTGACCACACCTAGTCCTATCTAAGTACTCAATGACACTGTGTGACCCAGCGTAGTCCTATATAAGTACTCGATGACCCCATGTGACCCCCCCTAGTCCTATATAAGTACTCATGACCCCATGTGACCCCATCTAGTCTTATATAAGTACTCAATGACCCCAGGTCAGCCACCCTAGTCCTATATAAGTACTCAATGACCCCATGTGACCCACCCTAGATCTATATAAGTACGCAATGACCCCATGTGACCCCATCTAGTCATATATAAGTACTCAATGACCCCAGGTCAGCCACCCTAGTCCTATATAAGTACTCAATGACTTCATGTGACCACACCTAGTCCTATCTAAGTACTCAATGACACTGTGTGATCCAGCGTAGTCCTATATAAGTACTCGATGACCCCATGTGACCCACCCCTATTCCTATATAAGTACTCAATGACCCCATGTGACCCCCCCTAGTCCTATATAAGTACTCAATGACTCCAGGTCAGCCACCCTAGTCCTATATAAGTACTAAATGACCCCATGTCACCCACCCTAGTCATATATAAGTTCACAATGACACCATGTGACCCACCCTATTCCTATATAAGTACTCAATGACCCCATGTGACCCCCCATGTCCTATATAAGTACTAAATGACCCCATGTCTCCCACCCAAGTCGTATGTAAGTTCTCCATGACGCCATGTGATCCACCCTAGTCCTATATAAGTACTCAATGACCCCATGTGACCCCCCCTAGTCCTATATAAGTACTCAATGACTCCAGGTCAGCCACCCTAGTCCTATATAAGTACTCAATGACCCCATGTGACCCCCCCTAGTCTTATATAAGTACTCAATGACCCCATGTGACATACCCTATTCCTATATAAGTACGCAATGACCCCATGTGACCCCCCCCCCCCTAGTCCTATATAAGTACTCAATGACCCCATGTGACCCCCCCTAGTCCTATATAAGTACTCAATGACCCCAGGTCAGCCACCCTAGTCCTATATAAGTACTCAATGACCCCATGTGACCCCCCCCTAGACCTATATAAGTACTCAATGACCCCATGTGACCCCCCCCTAGTCCTATATAAGTACTCAATGACCCATGTGACCCACCCTATTCCTATATAAGTACTCAATGATCCCCATGTGACCCACCCTAGTACTATATAAGTACTCAATGACTTCATGTGACCACACCTAGTCCTATCTAAGTACTCAATGACACTGTGTGACCCAGCCTAGTCCTATATAAGTACTCGATGACTCCATGTGACCCACCCTAGTCCTATATAAGTACTCAATGACCCCATGTGACCCCATCTAGTCTTATATAAGTACTCAATGACCCCAGGTCAGCCACCCTAGTCCTATATAAGTACTCAATGACCCCATGTGACCCACCCTAGTTCTATATAAGTACGCAATGACCCCATGTGACCCCATCTAGTCTTATATAAGTACTCAATGACCCCAGGTCAGTCACCCTAGTCCTATATAAGTACTCAATGACCCCATGTGACCCACCTAGTTCTATATAAGTACGCAATGACCCCATGTGACCCAGCCTAGTCCTATATAAGTACTCGATGACCCCATGTGACCCACCCTAGTCCTATATAAGTACTCAATGACCCCATGTGACCCCATCTAGTCTTATATAAGTACTCAATGACCCCAGGTCAGCCACCCTAGTCCTATATAAGTACTCAATGACCCCATGTGACCCACCCTAGTTCTATATAAGTACGCAATGACCCCATGTGACCCCCCCCCCCCTAGTCCTATATAAGTACTCAATGACCCCATGTGAACCCCCTAGTCCTATATAAGTACTCAATGACCCCATGTGACCCCCCCCCCCTAGTCCTATATAAGTACTCAATGACCCCATGTGACCCACCCTATTTCTATATAAGTACTCAACGACCCCATGTGACCCACCCTAGTACTATATAAGTACTCTATGACTTCATGTGACCACACCTAGTCCTATCTAAGTACTCAATGACACTGTGTGACCCAGCGTAGTCCTATATAAGTACTCGATGACCCCATGTGACCCACCCTAGTCCTATATAAGTACTCAATGACCCCATGTGACCCCATCTAGTCTTATAAAAGTACTCAATGACCCCAGGTCAGCCACCCTAGTCCTATATAAGTACTCAATGACCCCATGTGACCCACCCTAGTTCTATATAAGTACGCAATGACCCCATGTGACCCCATCTAGTCTTATATAAGTAGTCAATGACCCCAGGTCAGCCACCCTAGTCCTATATAAGTACTCAATGACCCCATGTGACCCCATCTAGTCTTATATAAGTACTCAATGACACCAGGTCAGCCACCCTAGTCCCTATATAAGTACTCAATGACCCCAGGTCAGCCACCCTAGTCCTATATAAGTACTAAATGACCCATGTCTCCCACCCTAGTCGTATATAAGTTCTCCATGACCCCATGTCTCCCACCTTAGTCGTATATAAGTTCTCCATGACTTCATGTGACCACACCTAGTCCTATCTAAGTACTCAATGACACTGTGTGACCCAGCCTAGTCCTATATAAGTACTCAATGACCCCATGTGACCCCTCCTAGTCCTATATAAGTACTCAATGATCCCATGTGACCCACCCTAGTCCTATATAAGTACTCAATTAACCCATGTGACCCACCCTAGTCCTATATAAGTACTCAATGACCCCATGTGACCCCCCCCCCCATGTCCTATATAAGTACTAAATGACCCCATGTCTCCCACCCTAGTCGTATATAAATTCTCCATGACCCCATGTCTCCCACCCTAGTCGTATATAAGTTCTCCATGACGCCATGTGAGCCACCCTAGTCCTATATAAGTACTCAATGACCCCATGTGACCCCCCCCTAGTCCCATATAAGTACTCAATGACCCCATGTGACCCACCTTAGTCCTATCTAAGAACTCAATGACCCCGTGTGACCCAGTCTAGTCCTATATAAGTACTCAATGACCCCATATGAACCACCCTAGTCCTATATAAGTACTAAATGACCCCATGTGACCCACCTTAGTCCTATCTAAGAACTCAATGACCCCGTGTGACCCAGTCTAGTCCTATATAAGTACTCAATGACCCCATATGAACCACCCTAGTCCTATATAAGTACTAAATGACCCCATGTCACCCACCCTAGTCCTATATAAGTACTCAATGACCCCATGTGACCCCCCCTAGACCTATATTAGTACTCAATGACCCCATGTGACCCCCCCCCCTAGTCCTATATAAGTACTCAATGACCCCATGTGACCCACCCTACTCCTATATAAGTACTCAATGACCCCATGTGACCTACCCTAGTACTATATAAGTACTCAATGACTTCATGTGACCACACCTAGTCCTATCTAAGTACTCAATGACCCCGTGTGACCCAGCCTACTCCTATATAAGTACTCGATGACCCCATGTGACCCACCCTAGTCCTATATAAGTACTCAATGACCCCTTGTGACCCCATCTATTCTTATATAAGTACTCAATGACCCCAGGTCAGCCACCCTAGTCCTATATAAGTACTCAATGACCTCATGTGACCCACCCTAGTTCTATATAAGTACGCAATGACCTCATGTGACCCCCCTAGTCTTATATAAGTACTCAATGACCCCAGGTCAGCCACCCTAGTCCTATATAAGTACTCAATGACCCCATGTGACCCCTCCTAGTCCTATATAAGTACTCAATGATCCCATGTGACCCACCCTAGTCCTATATAAGTACTCAATTAACCCATGTGACCCACCCTAGTCCTATATAAGTACTAAATGACCCCATGTCTCCCACCCTAGTCGTATATAAGTTCTCCATGACCCCATGTCTCCCACCCTAGTCGTATATAAGTTCTCCATGACGCCATGTGAGCCACCCTAGTCCTATATAAGTACCCAATGACCCCATGTGACCCCCCCTAGTCCTATATAAGTACTCAATGACCTCAGGTCAGCCACCCTAGTCCCATATAAGTACTCAATGACCCCATGTGACCCACCTTAGTCCTATCTAAGAACTCAATGACCCCGTGTGACCCAGTCTAGTCCTATATAAGTACTCAATGACCCCATATGAACCACCCTAGTCCTATATAAGTACTAAATGACCCCATGTCACCCACCCTAGTCATATATAAGTTCACAATGACACCATGTGACCCACCTTAGTCCTATCTAAGAACTCAATGACCCCGTGTGACCCAGTCTAGTCCTATATAAGTACTCAATGACCCCATATGAACCACCCTAGCCCTATATAAGTACTAAATGACCCCATGTCACCCACCTAGTCATATATAAGTTCACAATGACACCATGTGACCCACCCTAGTCCTATATAAGTACTCAATGACCCCATGTGACCCCACATGTCCTATATAAGTACTAAATGACCCCATGTCTCCCACCCTAGTCGTATGTAAGTTCTCCATGACGCCATGTGATCCACCCTAGTCCTATATAAGTACTCAATGACCCCATGTGACCCCCCCGTAGTCCTATATAAGTACTCAATGACTCCAGGTCAGCCACCCTAGTCCTATATAAGTACTAAATGACCCCATGTCACCCACCCTAGTCATATATAAGTTCACAATGACACCATGTGACCCACCCTATTCCTATATAAGTACTCAATGACCCCATGTGACCCCCCATGCCCTATATAAGTACTAAATGACCCCATGTCTCCCACCCAAGTCGTATGTAAGTTCTCCATGACGCCATGTGATCCACCCTAGTCCTATATAAGTACTCAATGACCCCATGTGACCCCCCCTTGTCCTATATAAGTACTCAATGACTCCAGGTCAGCCACCCTAGTCCTATATAAGTACTCAATGACCCCATGTGACCCCCCCTAGTCTTATATAAGTACTCAATGACCCCATGTGACACACCCTATTCCTATATAAGTACTCAATGACGGCATGTGACCCACCTTAGTCCTATATAAGTACTCAATGACCCCATGTGACCCCCCCCTAGTCCTATATAAGTACTCAATGATCCCAGGTCAGCCACCCTAGTCCTATATAAGTACTCAATGACCCCATGTGACCCCCCCTAGTCCTATATAAGTACTCAATGACCCCAGGTCAGCCACCCTAGTCCTATATAAGTACTCAATGACCCCATGTGACCCCCCCCTAGACCTATATAAGTACTCAATGACCCCATGTGACCCCCCCCCTAGTCCTATATAAGTACTCAATGACCCCATGTGACCCACCCTATTCCTATATAAGTACTCAATGACCCCATGTGACCCACCCTAGTACTATATAAGTACTCAATGACTTCATGTGACCACACCTAGTCCTATCTAAGTACTCAATGACACTGTGTGACCCAGCCTAGTCCTATATAAGTACTCGATGACTCCATGTGACCCACCCTAGTCCTATATAAGTACTCAATGACCCCATGTGACCCCATCTAGTCTTATATAAGTACTCAATGACCCCAGGTCAGCCACCCTATTCCTATATAAGTACTCAATGACCCCATGTGACCCACCCTAGTACTATATAAGTACTCAATGACTTCATGTGACCACACCTAGTCCTATCTAAGTACTCAATGACACTGTGTGACCCAGCCTAGTCCTATATAAGTACTCGATGACTCCATGTGACCCACCCTAGTCCTATATAAGTACTCAATGACCCCATGTGACCCCATCTAGTCTTATATAAGTACTCAATGACCCCAGGTCAGCCACCCTAGTCCTATATAAGTACTCAATGACCCCATGTGACCCACCCTAGTTCTATATAAGTACGCAATGACCCCATGTGACCCCATCTAGTCTTATATAAGTACTCAATGACCCCATGTGACCCACCCTAGTTCTATATAAGTACGCAATGACCCCATGTGACCCAGCCTAGTCCTATATAAGTACTCGATGACCCCATGCGACCCCACCCTAGTCCCTATATAAGTACTCAATGACCCCATGTGACCCCATCTAGTCTTATATAAGTACTCAATGACCCCAGGTCAGCCACCCTAGTCCTATATAAGTACTCAATGACCCCATGTGACCCACCCTAGTTCTATATAAGTACGCAATGACCCCATGTGACCCCCCCCCTAGTCCTATATAAGTACTCAATGACCCCATGTGAACCCCCCTAGTCCTATATAAGTACTCAATGACCCCATGCGACCCACCCTAGTCCTATATAAGTACTCAATGACCCCATGTGACCCCATCTAGTCTTATATAAGTACTCAATGACCCCAGGTCAGCCACCCTAGTCCTATATAAGTACTCAATGACCCCATGTGACCCACCCTAGTTCTATATAAGTACGCAATGACCCCATGTGACCCCCCCCCCCTAGTCCTATATAAGTACTCAATGACCCCATGTGAACCCCCCTAGTCCTATATAAGTACTCAATGACCCCATGTGACCCCCCCCCTAGTCCTATATAAGTACTCAATGACCCCATGTGACCCACCCTATTCCTATATAAGTACTCAACGACCCCATGTGACCCACCCTAGTACTATATAAGTACTCTATGACTTCATGTGACCACACCTAGTCCTATCTAAGTACTCAATGACACTGTGTGACCCAGCGTAGTCCTATATAAGTACTCGATGACCCCATGTGACCCACCCTAGTCCTATATAAGTACTCAATGACCCCATGTGACCCCATCTAGTCTTATAAAAGTACTCAATGACCCCAGGTCAGCCACCCTAGTCCTATATAAGTACTCAATGACCCCATGTGACCCACCCTAGTTCTATATAAGTACGCAATGACCCCATGTGACCCCATCTAGTCTTATATAAGTACTCAATGACCCCAGGTCAGCCACCCTAGTCCTATATAAGTACTCAATGACTTCATGTGACCACACCTAGTCCTATCTAAGTACTCAATGACCCCGTGTGACCCAGCCTAGTCCTATATAAGTACTCGATGACCCCATGTGACCCACCCTAGTCCTATATAAGTACTCAATGACCCCATGTGACCCCATCTAGTCTTATATAAGTACTCAATGACCCCAGGTCAGCCACCCTAGTCCTATATAAGTACTCAATGACCCCATGTGACCCACCCAAGTTCTATATAAGTACGCAATGACCCCATGTGACCCCCCCCCCTAGTCCTATATAAGTACTCAATGACCCCATGTGACCCACCCTATTCCTATATAAGTACTCAATGACCCCATGTGACCCACCCTAGTACTATATAAGTACTCAATGACTTCATGTGACCACACCTAGTCCTATCTAAGTACTCAATGACACTGTGTGACCCAGCCTAGTCCTATATAAGTACTCGATGACCCCATGTGACCCACCCTAGTCCTATATAAGTACGCAATGACCCCATGTGACCCCATCTAGTCTTATATAAGTACTCAATGACCCCAGGTCAGCCACCCAAGTCCTATATAAGTACTCAATGACCTCATGTGACCCACCTAGTTCTATATAAGTACGCAATGACCCCATGTGACCCACCCTATTCCTATATAAGTACTCAATGACGGCATGTGACCCACCTTAGTCCTATATAAGTACTCAATGACCCCATGTGACCCCATCTAGTCTTACATAATTACTCAATGACCCCAGGTCAGCCACCCTAGTCCTATATAAGTACTCAATGACTTCATGTGACCACACCTAGTCCTATCTAAGTACTCAATGACCCCGTGTGACCCAGCCTAGTCCTATATAAGTACTCGATGACCCCATGTGACCCACCCTAGTCCTATATAAGTACTTAATGACCCCATGTGACCCCATCTAGTCTTATATAAGTACTCAATGACCCCAGGTCAGCCACCCTAGTCCTATATAAGTACTCAATGACCCCATGTGACCCACCTAGTTCTATATAAGTACGCAATGACCCCATGTGACCCCCCCCCCCTAGTCCTATATAAGTACTCAATGACCCCATGTGACCCACCCTATTCCTATATAAGTACTCAATGACCCCATGTGACCCACCCTAGTACTATATAAGTACTCAATGACTTCATGTGACCACACCTAGTCCTATCTAAGTACTCAATGACACTGTGTGACCCAGCCTAGTCCTATATAAGTACTCGATGACCCCATGTGACCCACCCTAGTCCTATATAAGTACGCAATGACCCCATGTGACCCCATCTAGTCTTATATAAGTACTCAATGACCCCAGGTCAGCCACCCAAGTCCTATATAAGTACTCAATGACCCCATGTGACCCACCCTAGTTCTATATAAGTACGCAATGACCCCATGTGACCCACCCTATTCCTATATAAGTACTCAATGACGGCATGTGACCCACCTTAGTCCTATATAAGTACTCAATGACCCCATGTGACCCCATCTAGTCTTACATAATTACTCAATGACCCCAGGTCAGCCACCCTAGTCCTATATAAGTACTCAATGACCCCATGTGACCCCCCCTAGTCCTATATAAGTTCTCAATGACCCCAGGTCAGCCACCCTAGTCCTATATAAGTACTCAATGACCCCATGTGACCCCTCCTAGACCTATATAAGTACTCAATGACCCCATGTGACCCCCCCCCCCTAGTCCTATATAAGTACTCAATGACCCCATGTGACCCACCCTATTCCTATATAAGTACTCAATGACCCCATGTGACCCACCCTAGTACTATATAAGTACTCAATGACTTCATGTGACCACACCTAGTCCTATCTAAGTACTCAATGACACTGTGTGACCCAGCGTAGTCCTATATAAGTACTCGATGACCCCATGTGACCCACCCTAGTCCTATATAAGTACTCAATGACCCCATGTGACCCCATCTAGTCTTATATAAGTACTCAATGACCCCAGGTCAGCCACCCTAGTCCTATATAAGTACTCAATGACCCCATGTGACCCACCCTAGATCTATATAAGTACGCAATGACCCCATGTGACCCCATCTAGTCATATATAAGTACTCAATGACCCCAGGTCAGCCACCCTAGTCCTATATAAGTACTCAATGACTTCATGTGACCACACCTAGTCCTATCTAAGTACTCAATGACCCCATGTGACCCACCCTAGTCCTATATAAGTACTCAATGACCCCATGTGACCCCATCTAGTCTTATATAAGTACTCAATGACCCCAGGTCAGCCACCCTAGTCCTATATAAGTACTCAATTAACCCATGTGACCCACCCTAGTCCTATATAAGTACTCAATGACCCCATGTGACCCCCCCCCCCTAGTCCTATATAAGTACTCAATGACCCCATGTGACCCACCCTATTCCTATATAAGTACTCAATGACCCCATGTGACCCACCCTAGTACTATATAAGTACTCAATGACTTCATGTGACCACACCTAGTCCTATCTAAGTACTCAATGACACTGTGTGACCCAGCCTAGTCCTATATAAGTACTCGATGACCCCATGTGACCCACCCTAGTCCTATATAAGTACGCAATGACCCCATGTGACCCCATCTAGTCTTATATAAGTACTCAATGACCCCAGGTCAGCCACCCTAGTCCTATATAAGTACTCAATGACCCCATGTGACCCACCCTAGTCCTATATAAGTACTCAATGACCCCATGTGACCCCATCTAGTCTTATATAAGTACTCAATGACCCCAGGTCAGCCACCCTAGTCCTATATAAGTACTCAATGACCCCATGTGACCCACCCTAGTCCTATATAAGTACGCAATGACCCCATGTGACCCCATCTAGTCTTATATAAGTACTCAATGACCCCAGGTCAGCCACCCAAGTCCTATATAAGTACTCAATGACCCCATGTGACCCACCCTAGTTCTATATAAGTACGCAATGACCCCATGTGACCCACCCTATTCCTATATAAGTACTCAATGACGGCATGTGACCCACCTTAGTCCTATATAAGTACTCAATGACCCCATGTGACCCCATCTAGTCTTACATAATTACTCAATGACCCCAGGTCAGCCACCCTAGTCCTATATAAGTACTCAATGACTTCATGTGACCACACCTAGTCCTATCTAAGTACTCAATGACCCCGTGTGACCCAGCCTAGTCCTATATAAGTACTCGATGACCCCATGTGACCCACCCTAGTCCTATATAAGTACTCAATGACCCCATGTGACCCCATCTAGTCTTATAAAAGTACTCAATGACCCCAGGTCAGCCACCCTAGTCCTATATAAGTACTCAATGACCCCATGTGACCCACCCTAGTTCTATATAAGTACGCAATGACCCCATGTGACCCCCCCCCCTAGTCCTATATAAGTACTCAATGACCCCATGTGACCCACCCTATTCCTATATAAGTACTCAATGACCCCATGTGACCCACCCTAGTACTATATAAGTACTCAATGACTTCATGTGACCACACCTAGTCCTATCTAAGTACTCAATGACACTGTGTGACCCAGCCTAGTCCTATATAAGTACTCGATGACCCCATGTGACCCACCCTAGTCCTATATAAGTACGCAATGACCCCATGTGACCCCATCTAGTCTTATATAAGTACTCAATGACCCCAGGTCAGCCACCCAAGTCCTATATAAGTACTCAATGACCCCATGTGACCCACCCTAGTTCTATATAAGTACGCAATGACCCCATGTGACCCACCCTATTCCTATATAAGTACTCAATGACGGCATGTGACCCACCTTAGTCCTATATAAGTACTCAATGACCCCATGTGACCCCATCTAGTCTTACATAATTACTCAATGACCCCAGGTCAGCCACCCTAGTCCTATATAAGTACTCAATGACCCCATGTGACCCCCCCTAGTCCTATATAAGTTCTCAATGACCCCAGGTCAGCCACCCTAGTCCTATATAAGTACTCAATGACCCCATGTGACCCCTCCTAGACCTATATAAGTACTCAATGACCCCATGTGACCCCCCCCCCCTAGTCCTATATAAGTACTCAATGACCCCATGTGACCCACCCTATTCCTATATAAGTACTCAATGACCCCATGTGACCCACCCTAGTACTATATAAGTACTCAATGACTTCATGTGACCACACCTAGTCCTATCTAAGTACTCAATGACACTGTGTGACCCAGCGTAGTCCTATATAAGTACTCGATGACCCCATGTGACCCACCCTAGTCCTATATAAGTACTCAATGACCCCATGCGACCCCATCTAGTCTTATATAAGTACTCAATGACCCCAGGTCAGCCACCCTAGTCCTATATAAGTACTCAATGACCCCATGTGACCCACCCTAGATCTATATAAGTACGCAATGACCCCTATGTGACCCCATCTAGTCATATATAAGTACTCAATGACCCCAGGTCAGCCACCCTAGTCCTATATAAGTACTCAATGACTTCATGTGACCACACCTAGTCCTATCTAAGTACTCAATGACCCCATGTGACCCACCCTAGTCCTATATAAGTACTCAATGACCCCATGTGACCCCATCTAGTCTTATATAAGTACTCAATGACCCCAGGTCAGCCACGCTAGTCCTATATAAGTACTCAATGACCCCATGTGACCCACCCTAGTTCTATATAAGTACGCAATGACCTCATGTGACCCCCCCTAGTCTTATATAAGTACTCAATGACCCCAGGTCAGCCACCCTAGTCCTATATAAGTACTCAATGACCCCATCTGACCCCTCCTAGTCCTAGATAAGTACTCAATGATCCCATGTGACCCACCCTAGTCCTATATAAGTACTCAATTAACCCATGTGACCCACCCTAGTCCTATATAAGTACTCAATGACCCCATGTGACCCCCCCCCCCTAGTCCTATATAAGTACTCAATGACCCCATGTGACCCACCCTATTCCTATATAAGTACTCAATGACCCCATGTGACCCACCCTAGTACTATATAAGTACTCAATGACTTCATGTGACCACACCTAGTCCTATCTAAGTACTCAATGACACTGTGTGACCCAGCCTAGTCCTATATAAGTACTCGATGACCCCATGTGACCCACCCTAGTCCTATATAAGTACGCAATGACCCCATGTGACCCCCATCTAGTCTTATATAAGTACTCAATGACCCCAGGTCAGCCACCCTAGTCCTATATAAGTACTCAATGACCCCATGTGACCCACCCTAGTTCTATATAAGTACGCAATGACCCCATGTCTCCCACCCTAGTCGTATATAAGTTCTCCATGACGCCATGTGAGCCACCCTAGTCCTATATAAGTACTCAATGACCCCATGTGACCCCCCCTAGTCCTATATAAGTACTCAATGACCTCAGGTCAGCCACCCTAGTCCTATATAAGTACTCAATGACCCCATGTGACCCCCCCTAGTCCTACTTAAGTACTCAATGACCCCAGGTCAGCCACCCTAGTCCTATATAAGTACTCAATGACCCCATGTGACCCCCCCTAGACCTATATAAGTACTCAATGACCCCATGTGACCCCCCCGCCCCTAGTCCTATTTAAGTACTCAATGACCCCATGTGACCCACCCTATTCCTATATAAGTACTCAATGACCCCATGTGACCCACCCTAAGTACTATATAAGTACTCAATGACTTCATGTGACCACACCTAGTCCTATCTAAGTACTCAATGACACTGTGTGACCCAGCCTAGTCCTATATAAGTACTCGATGACCCCATGTGACCCACCCTAGTCCTATATAAGTACTCAATGACCCCAGGTCAGCCACCCTATTCCTATATAAGTACTCAATGACCCCATGTGACCCACCCTAGTTCTATATAAGTACGCAATGACCCCATGTGACCCCATCTAATCTTATCTAAGTACTCAATGACCCCAGGTCAGCCACCCTAGTCCTATATAAGTACTCAATGACCCCATGTGACCCACCCTAGTTCTATATAAGTACCCAATGACCCCATGTGACCCACCCTATTCCTATATAAGTACTCAATGACGGCATGTGACCCACCTTAGTCCTATATAAGTACTCAATGACCCCATGTGACCCCCCCTAGTCCTATATAAGTACTCAATGACCCCAGGTCAGCCACCCTAGTCCTATATAAGTACTCAATGACCCCATGTGATCCCCCCTAGTTCTATATAAGTACGCAATGACCTCATGTGACACCCCTAGTCTTATATAAGTACTCAATGACCCCAGGTCAGCCACCCTAGTCCTATATAAGTACTCAATGACCCCATGTGACCCCTCCTAGTCCTATATAAGTACTCAATGATCCCATGTGACCCACCCTAGTCCTATATAAGTACTAAATGACCCCATGTCTCCCACCCTAGTCGTATATAAATTCTCCATGACCCCATGTCTCCCACCCTAGTCGTATATGAGTTCTCCATGACGCCATGTGAGCCACCCTAGTCCTATATAAGTACTCAATGACCCCATGTGACCCCCCCTAGTCCTATATAAGTACTCAATGACCTCAGGTCAGCCACCCTAGTCCCATATAAGTACTCAATGACCCCATGTGACCCACCTTAGTCCTATCTAAGAACTCAATGACCCCGTGTGACCCAGTCTAGTCCTATATAAGTACTCAATGACCCCATATGAACCACCCTAGTCCTATATAAGTACTAAATGACCCCATGTCACCCACCCTAGTCATATATAAGTTCACAATGACACCATGTGACCCACCCTAGTCCTATATAAGTACTCAATGACCCCATGTGACCCCCCATGTCCTATATAAGTACTAAATGACCCCATGTCTCCCACCCTAGTCGTATATAAGTTCTCCATGACGCCATGTGATCCACCCTAGTCCTATATAAGTACTCAATGACCCCATGTGACCCCCCCTAGTACTATATAAGTACTCAATGACTCCAGGTCAGCCACCCTAGTCCTATATAAGTACTCAATGACCCCATGTGACCCCCCTAGTCTTATATAAGTACTCAATGACCCCATGTGACCCACCCTAGTCCTATATAAGTGCTCAATGACCCCATGTGACCCACCCCTATTCCTATATAAGTACTCAATGACCCCATGTGACCCACCCTAGTCTTATATAAGTACTCAATGACCCCATGTTACCCACCCTAGTCTTATATAAGTAAACAATGACGGCATGTGACCCACCTTAGTCCTAAATAAGTACTCAATGACCCCATGTGACCCCCCCTAGTCCAATATAAGTACTCAATGACCCCAGGACAGCCACCCTAGTCCTATATAAGTACTCAATGACCCCATGTGACCCACCCTAGTCCTATATAAGTACTCAATGACCCCATGTGACCCACCCTATTCCTATATAAGTACTCAATGACGGCATGTGACCCACCTTAGTCCTATATAAGTACTCAATGACCCCATGTGACCCCCCCTAGTCCTATATAAGTACTCAATGATCCCATGTGACCCACCCTAGTCCTATATAAGTACTCAATTAACCCATGTGACCCAACCTAGTCCTATATAAGTACTCAATGACCCCATGTGACCACCCCCCCCATGTCCTATATAAGTACTAAATGACCCCATGTCTCCCACCCTAGTCGTATATAAGTTCTCCATGACCCCATATCTCCCACCCTAGTCGTATATAAGTTCTCCATGACGCCATGTGAGCCACCCTAGTCCTATATAAGTACTCAATGACACCATGTGACCCCCCCTAGTCCTATATAAGTACTCAATGACCTCAGGTCAGCCACCCTAGTCCTATATAAGTACTCAATGACCCCATGTGACCCCCCCTAGTCCTACATAAGTACTCAATGACCCCAGGTCAGCCACCCTAGTCCTATATAAGTACTCAATGACCCCATGTGACCCCCCCTAGACCTATATAAGTACTCAATGACCCCATGTGACCCCCCCGCCCCTAGTCCTGTATAAGTACTCAATGACCCCATGTGACCCACCCTATTCCTATATAAGTACTCAATGACCCCATGTGACCCACCCTAGTACTATATAAGTACTCAATGACTTCATGTGACCACACCTAGTCCTATCTAAGTACTCAATGACACTGTGTGACCCAGCCTAGTCCTATATAAGTACTCGAGGACCCTATGTGACCCACCCTAGTCCTATATAAGTACTCAATGACCCCATGTGACCCCATCTAGTCTTATATAAGTACTCAATGACCCCATGTGAACCCCCTAGTCCTATATAAGTACTCAATGACCCCAGGTCAGCCACCCTAGTCCTATATAAGTACTCAATGACCCCATGTGACCCCCCCCTAGACCTATATAAGTACTCAATGACCCCATGTGACCCCCCCCCTAGTCCTATATAAGTACTCAATGACCCCATGTGACCCACCCTATTCCTATATAAGTACTCAATGACCCCATGTGACCCACCCTAGTACTATATAAGTACTCAATGACTTCATGTGACCACACCTAGTCCTATCTAAGTACTCAATGACACTGTGTGACCCAGCCTAGTCCTATATAAGTACTCGATGACTCCATGTGACCCACCCTAGTCCTATATAAGTACTCAATGACCCCATGTGACCCCATCTAGTCTTATATAAGTACTCAATGACCCCAGGTCAGCCACCCTAGTCCTATATAAGTACTCAATGACCCCATGTGACCCCCCCCTAGACCTATATAAGTACTCAATGACCCCATGTGACCCCCCCCCCTAGTCCTATATAAGTACTCAATGACCCCATGTGACCCACCCTATTCCTATATAAGTACTCAATGACCCCATGTGACCCACCCTAGTACTATATAAGTACTCAATGACTTCATGTGACCACACCTAGTCCTATCTAAGTACTCAATGACACTGTGTGACCCAGCCTAGTCCTATATAAGTACTCGATGACTCCATGTGACCCACCCTAGTCCTATATAAATACTCAATGACCCCATGTGACCCCATCTAGTCTTATATAAGTACTCAATGACCCCAGGTCAGCCACCCTAGTCCTATATAAGTACTCAATGACCCCATGTGACCCACCCTAGTTCTATATAAGTACGCAATGACCCCATGTGACCCCATCTAGTCTTATATAAGTACTCAATGACCCCAGGTCAGTCACCCTAGTCCTATATAAGTACTCAATGACCCCATGTGACCCACCCTAGTTCTATATAAGTACGCAATGACCCCATGTGACCCAGCCTAGTCCTATATAAGTACTCGATGACCCCATGTGACCCACCCTAGTCCTATATAAGTACTCAATGACCCCATGTGACCCCATCTAGTCTTATATAAGTACTCAATGACCCCAGGTCAGCCACCCTAGTCCTATATAAGTACTCAATGACCCCATGTGACCCACCCTAGTTCTATATAAGTACGCAATGACCCCATGTGACCCCCCCCCCCTAGTCCTATATAAGTACTCAATGACCCCATGTGAACCCTTCTAGTCCTATATAAGTACTCAATGACCCCATGTGACCCCCCCCCCCTAGTCCTATATAAGTACTCAATGACCCCATGTGACCCACCCTATTCCTATATAAGTACTCAACGACCCCATGTGACCCACCCTAGTACTATATAAGTACTCTATGACTTCATGTGACCACACCTAGTCCTATCTAAGTACTCAATGACACTGTGTGACCCAGCGTAGTCCTATATAAGTACTCGATGACCCCATGTGACCCACCCTAGTCCTATATAAGTACTCAATGACCCCATGTGACCCCATCTAGTCTTATAAAAGTACTCAATGACCCCAGGTCAGCCACCCTAGTCCTATATAAGTACGCAATGACCCCATGTGACCCCATCTAGTCTTATATAAGTACTCAATGACCCCAGGTCAGCCACCCTAGTCCTATATAAGTACTCAATGACTTCATGTGACCACACCTAGTCCTATCTAAGTACTCAATGACCCCGTGTGACCCAGCCTAGTCCTATATAAGTACTCGATGACCCCATGTGACCCACCCTAGTCCTATATAAGTACTCAATGACCCCATGTGACCCCATCTAGTCTTATATAAGTACTCAATGACCCCAGGTCAGCCACCCTAGTCCTATATAAGTACTCAATGACCCCATGTGACCCACCCTAGTTCTATATAAGTACGCAATGACCCCATGTGACCCCCCCCCCTAGTCCTATATAAGTACTCAATGACCCCATGTGACCCACCCTATTCCTATATAAGTACTCAATGACCCCATGTGACCCACCCTAGTACTATATAAGTACTCAATGACTTCATGTGACCACACCTAGTCCTATCTAAGTACTCAATGACACTGTGTGACCCAGCCTAGTCCTATATAAGTACTCGATGACCCCATGTGACCCACCCTAGTCCTATATAAGTACGCAATGACCCCATGTGACCCCATCTAGTCTTATATAAGTACTCAATGACCCCAGGTCAGCCACCCTAGTCCTATATAAGTACTCAATGACCCCATGTGACCCACCCTAGTTCTATATAAGTACGCAATGACCCCATGTGACCCACCTCTATTCCTATATAAGTACTCAATGACGGCATGTGACCCACCTTAGTCTATATAAGTACTCAATGACCCCATGTGACCCCATCTAGTCTTACATAATTACTCAATGACCCCAGGTCAGCCTACCCTAGTCCTATATAAGTACTCAATGACCCCATGTGACCCCCCCTAGTCCTATATAAGTTCTCAATGACCCCAGGTCAGCCACCCTAGTCCTATATAAGTACTCAATGACCCCATGTGACCCCTCCTAGACCTATATAAGTACTCAATGACCCCATGTGACCCCCCCCCCCTAGTCCTATATAAGTACTCAATGACCCCATGTGACTCACCCTATTCCTATATAAGTACTCAATGACCCCATGTGAGCCACCCTAGTACTATATAAGTACTCAATGACTTCATGTGACCACACCTAGTCCTATCTAAGTACTCAATGACACTGTGTGACCCAGCGTAGTCCTATATAAGTACTCGATGACCCCATGTGACCCACCCTAGTCCTATATAAGTACTCAATGACCCCCATGTGACCCCATCTAGTCTTATATAAGTACTCAATGACCCCAGGTCAGCCACCCTAGTCCTATATAAGTACTCAATGACCCCATGTGACCCACCCTAGATCTATATAAGTACGCAATGACCCCATGTGACCCCATCTAGTCATATATAAGTACTCAATGACCCCAGGTCAGCCACCCTAGTCCTATATAAGTACTCAACTGACTTCATGTGACCACACCTAGTCCTATCTAAGTACTCAATGACCCCATGTGACCCACCCTAGTCCTATATAAGTACTCAATGACCCCAGTGACCCCATCTAGTCTTATATAAGTACTCAATGACCCCAGGTCAGCCACCCTAGTCCTATATAAGTACTCAATGACCCATGTGACCCACCCTAGTTCTATATAAGTACGCAATGACCTCATGTGACCCCCCTGAGTCTTATATAAGTACTCAATGACCCCAGGTCAGCCACCCTAGTCCTATATAAGTACTCAATGACCCCATGTGACCCCTCCTAGTCCTAGATAAGTAGCTCAATGATCCCATGTGACCCACCCTAGTCCTATATAAGTAACTCAATTAACCCATGTGACCCCACCCTAGTCCTATATAAGTACTCAATGACCCCATGTGACCCCCCCCCCCTAGTCCTATATAAGTACTCAATGACCCCATGTGACCCACCCTATTCCTATATAAGTACTCAATGACCCCATGTGACCCACCCTAGTACTATATAAGTACTCAATGACTTTCATGTGACCACACCTAGTCCTATCTAAGTACTCAATGACACTGTGTGACCCAGCCTAGTCCTATATAAGTACTCGATGACCCCATGTGACCCACCCTAGTCCTATATAAGTACGCAATGACCCCATGTGACCCCATCTAGTCTTATATAAGTACTCAATGACCCCAGGTCAGCCATCCTAGTCCTATATAAGTACTCAATGACCCCATGTGACCCACCCTAGTTCTATATAAGTACGCAATGACCCCATGTCTCCCACCCTAGTCGTATATAAGTCTCTCCATGACGCCATGTGAGCCACCCTAGTCCTATATAAGTACTCAATGACCCCATGTGACCCCCCCTAGTCCTACTTAAGTACTCAATGACCCCAGGTCAGCCACCCTAGTCCTATATAAGTACTCAATGACCCCATGTGACCCCCCGCTAGACCTATATAAGTACTCAATGACCCCATGTGACCCCCCCGCCCCTAGTCCTATTTAAGTACTCAATGACCCCATGTGACCCACCCCTATTCCTATATAAGTTACTCAATGACCCCATGTGACCCACCCTAGTACTATATAAGTACTCAATGACTTCATGTGACCACACCTAGTCCTATCTAAGTACTCAATGACACTGTGTGACCCAGCTAGTCCTATATAAGTACTCGATGACCCCATGTGGACCACCCTAGTCCTATATAAGTACACAATGACCCCAGGTCAGCCACCCTATTCCTATATAAGTACTCAATGACCCCATGTGACCCACCCTAGTTCTATATAAGTACGCAATGACCCCATGTGACCCCATCTAATCTTATCTAAGTACTCAATGACCCCAGGTCAGCCACCCCTAGTCCTATATAAGTACTCAATGACCCCATTTGACCCACCCTAGTTCTATATAAGTACCCAATGACCCCATGTGACCCACCCTATTCCTATATAAGTACTCAATGACGGCATGTGACCCACCTTAGTCCTATATAAGTACTCAATGACCCCATGTGACCCCCCCTAGTCCTATATAAGTACTCAATGACCCCAGGTCAGCCACCCTAGTCCTATATAAGTACTCAATGACCCCATGTGACCCCCCCTAGTTTTATATAAGTACGCAATGACCTCATGTGACACCCCTAGTCTTATATAAGTTACTCAATGACCCCAGGTCAGCCACCCTAGTCCTATATAAGTACTCAATAACCCATGTGACCCCTCCTAGTCCTATATAAGTACTCAATGATCCCATGTGACCCACCCTAGTCCTATATAAGTACTCAATGACCCCATGTGACCCACCCTATTCCTATATAAGTACTCAATGACCCCATGTGACCCACCCTAGTCTTATATAAGTACTCAATGACCCCATGTTACCCACCCTAGTCTTATATAAGTACACAATGACGGCATGTGACCCACCTTAGTCCTAAATAAGTACTCAATGACCCCATGTGACCCCCCCTAGTCCTATATAAGTACTCAATGACCCCAGGACAAGCCACCCTAGTCCTATATAAGTACTCAATGGACCCCATGTGACACCACCCTAGTCCTATATAAGAACTCAATGACCCCCATGTGACCCACCCTATTTCCTATATAAGTACTCAATGACGGCATGTGACCCACCTTAGTCCTATATAAGTACTCAATGACCCCATGTGACCCCCCCTAGTCCTATATAAGTTCTCAATGACTCCAGGTCAGCCACCCTAGTCCTATATAAGTACTCAAATGACCCCATGTGACCCCACCTAGTCCTATATAAGTACTTCAATGATCCCATGTGACCCACCCTAGTCCTATATAAGTACTCAATTAACCCATGTGACCCAACCTAGTCCTATATAAGTACTCAATGACACCATGTGACCACCCCCCCATGTCCTATATAAGTACTCAAATGACCCCATGTCTCCCACCCTAGTCGTATATAAGTTCTCCATGACCCCATGTCTCCCACCCTAGTCGTATATAAGTTCTCCATGACGCCATGTGAGCCACCCTAGTCCTATATAAGTACTCAATGACACCATGTGACCCCCCCTAGTCCTATATAAGTACTCAATGACCTCAGGTCAGCCACCCTAGTCCTATAAAGTACTCAATGACCCCATGTGACCCCCCCTAGTCCTACATAAGTACTCAATTACCCACAGGTCAGCCACCCTAGTCCTATATAAGTACTCAATGACCCCATGTGACCCCTCCTAGACCTATATAAGTACTCAATGACCCCATGTGACCCCCCCCGCCCCTAGTCCTGTATAAGTACCTCAATGACCCCATGTGACCCACCCTATTCCTATATAAGTACTCAATGACCCCATGTGACCCACCCTAGTACTATATAAGTACTCAATGACTTCATGTGACCACACCTAGTCCTATCTAAGTACTCAATGACACTGTGTGACCCAGCCTAGTCCTATATAAGTACTCGAGGACCCTATGTGACCCACCCTAGTCCTATATAAGTACTCAATGACCCCATGTGACCCCATCTAGTCTTATATAAGTACTCAATGACCCCCAGGTCAGCCACCCTAGTCCTATATAAGTACTCAATGACCCATGTGACCCACCCTAGTTTCTATATAAGTACGCAATGACCCCATGTGACCCCATCTAGTCTTATATAAGTACTCAATGACCCCAGGTCAGCCACCCTAGTCCTATATAAGTACTCAATGACCCCATGTGACCCACCCTAGATCTATATAAGTACGCAATGACCCCATGTGACCCCATCTAGTCTTATATAAGTACTCAATGACCCCAGGTCAGCCACCCTAGTCCTATATAAGTACTCAATGACTTCATGTGACCACACCTAGTCCTATCTAAGTACTCAATGACCCCATGTGACCCACCCTAGTCTATATAAGTACTCAATGACCCCATGTGACCCCATCTAGTCTTATATAAGTTACTCAATGACCCACGTCAGCCACCCTAGTTCCTATTATAAGTACTCAATGACCCCAGGTCAGCCACCCTAGTCCTATATAAGTACTCAATGACCCCATGTGACCCACCCTAGTTCTATATAAGTACGCAATGACCTCATGTGGACCCCCTATTCTTATATAAGTACTCAATGAGCCCCAGGTCAGCCACCCTAGTCCTATATAAGTACTCAATGACCCCATGTGACCCCTCCTTGTCCTATATAAGTACTCAATGATCCCATGTGACCCACCCTAGTCCTATATAAGTACTCAATTAACCCATGTGACCCAACCTAGTCCTATATAAGTACTCAATGACCCCATGTGACCACCCCCCCATGTCCTATATAAGTACTAAATGACCCCATGTCTCCCACCCTAGTCGTATATAAGTTCTCCATGACGCCATGTGAGCCACCCTAGTCCTATATAAGTACTCAATGACACCATGTGACCCCCCCTAGTCCTATATAAGTACTCAATGACCTCAGGTCAGCCACCCTAGTCCTATATAAGTACTCAATGACCCCATGTGACCCCCCCTAGTCCTACATAAGTACTCAATGACCCCAGGTCAGCCACCCTAGTCCTATATAAGTACTCAATGACCCCATGTGACCCCCCCTAGACCTATATAAGTACTCAATGACCCCATGTGACCCCCCCCGCCCCTAGTCCTGTATAAGTACTACAATGACCCCATGTGACCCACCCTATTCCTATAATAAGTCTACTCAATGACCCCATGTGACCCACCCTAGTACTTATATAAGTACTCAATGACTTCATGTGACCACACCTAGTCCTATCTAAGTACTCAATGACACTGTGTGACCCAGCCTAGTCCCTATATAAGTACCACCCTAGTCCTATATAAGTACTCAATGACCCCATGTGACCCCATCTAGTCTTATATAAGTACTCAATGACCCCAGGTCAGCCACCCTAGTCCTATATAAGTACTCAATGACCTCATGTGACCCACCCTAGTTCTATATAAGTACGCAATGACCCCATGTGACCCCATCTAGTCTTAAATAAGTACTCAATGACCCCAGGTCAGCCACCCTAGTCCTATATAAGTACTCAATGACCCCATGTGACCCACCCTAGTTCTATATAAGTACGCAATGACCCCATGTGACCCACCCTATTCCTATATAAGTACTCAATGACGGCATGTGACCCACCTTAGTCCTATATAAGTACTCAATGACCCCATGTGACCCCCCCTAGTCCTATATAAGTACTCAATGACCCCATGTGACCCCCCCTAGTCCTATATAAGTACTCAATGACCCCAGGTCAGCCACCCTAGTCCTATATAAGTACTCAATGACCCCATGTGACCCCCCCTAGACCTATATAAGTACTCAATGACCCCATGTGACCCCCCCCCCATGTCCTATATAAGTACTAAATGACCCCATGTCTCCCACCCTAGTCGTATATAAGTTCTCCATGACCCCATGTCTCCCACCCTAGTCGTATATAAGTTCTCCATGACGGCATGTGACCCACCTTAGTCCCTATATAAGTACTCAATGACCCCATGTGACCCCCCCCTAGTCCTATATAAGTACTCAATGACCCCAGGACAGCCACCCTAGTCCTATATAAGTACTCAATGACCCCATGTGACCCACCCTAGTCCTATATAAGTACTCAATGACCCCATGTGACCCACCCTATTCCTATATAAGTACTCAATGACGGCATGTGACCCACCTTAGTCCTATATAAGTACTCAATGACCCCATGTGACCACCCCTAGTCCTATATAAGTACTCAATGACCCCAGGTCAGCCACCCTAGTCCTATATAAGTACTCAATGACCCCATGTGACCCACCCTAGTTCTATATAAGTACGCAATGACCTCATGTGACCCAAGTACTAAATGACCCCATGTCTCCCACCCTAGTCGTATATAAGTTCTCCATGACGCCATGTGAGCCACCCAATTCCTATATAAGTACTCAATGACCCCATGTGACCCCCCCTAGTCCTATATAAGTACTCAATGACCTCAGATCAGCCCCCCTAGTCCTATATAAGTACTCAGTGACCCCCCTAGTCCTATATAAGTACTCAATGACCCCATGTGACCCACCCTAGTCTTATATAAGTACTCAATGACCCCATGTGACCCACCCTAGTACTATATAAGTACTCAATGACTCCATGTGACCACACCTAGTCCTATCTAAGAACTCAATGACCCCGTTCGACCCAGTCTAGTCCTATATAAGTACTCAATGACTCCAGGTCAGCCACCCTAGTCCTATATAAGTACTCAATGACCCCATGTGACCCCCCCTAGTCCTATATAAGTACTCAATGACCCCATGTGACCCCCCCTAGTCCTATATAAGTACTCAATGACCCATGTGACCCCCCTAGTCCTATATAAGTACTCAATGACCCCATGTGACCCACCCTATTCCTATATAAGTCCTCAATGACCCCATGTGACCCACCCTAGTCTTATATAAGTACTCAATGACCCCATGTGACCCACCCCTAGTCCTATATAAGTACTCAATGACGGCATGTGACCCACCTTAGTCCTATATAAGTACTCAATGACCCCATGTGACCCCCCCTAGTCCTATATAAGTACTCAATGACCCCAGGTCAGCAACCCTAGTCCTATATAAGTACTCAATGACCCCATGTGACCCCCCCTAGTTGTATATAAGTACCCAATGACCGCATGTCAGCCACCCTAGTCCTATATAAGTACTCAATGACCCCATGTGACCCCCCCTAGTCCTATATAAGTACTCAATGACCCCATGTGACCCCCCATGTCCTATATAAGTACTAAATGACCCCATGTCTCCCACCATAGTCGTATATAAGTTCTCCATGACGCCATGTGAGCCACCCTAGTCCTATATAAGTACTCAATGACCCCATGTGACCCCTCCTAGTCCTATATAAGTACTCAATGACCCCAGGTCAGCCACCCTAGTCCTATATAAGTACTCAATGACCCCATGTGACCCCCCCTAGTCCTATATAAGTACTCTATGATCCCATGTGACCCACCCTAGCCCTATATAAGTACTCAATGACCCCATGCGACCCCCCCATGTCCTATATAAGTACTCAATGACCCCATGTGACCCTCCTAGTCCTATATAAGTACTCAACGACCCCATGTGACCCACCCTAGTCTTACATAAGTACTCAATGTCCCCATGTGTCCCACCCTAGTATTATATAAGTACTCATTGAATCCATGTGACCACACCTAGTCCTATCTAAGTACTCAATAACCCCGTGTGACCCAGCCTAGTCCTATATAAGTACTCGATGACCCCATGTGACCCACTCTAGTCCCATGTAAGGACTCAATGACCCCATGTGACCCACCCTATTCCAAAATAAATACTCAATGACCCCATGTGACCCCTCCTTAGTCCTATATAAGTACTCAATGACCCCATGTGATCCACCCTAGTCCTATATAAGTTCTCAATGACCCAATCTGACCCACCCTAGTCCTATATAAGTACTAAATGACCCCATGTCACCCACCCTAGTCCTATATAAGTTCACAATGACCCCATGTGACCCACCCTAGTCCTATATAAGTACTCAATGACCCCATGTGACCCCCCCTAGTCCTATATAAGTACTCAATGACCCCAGGTCAGCAACCCTAGTCCTATATAATTACACAATGACCCAATGTGACCCACCCTATTCCTATATAAGTACTCAATGACCCCATGTGACCCACCCTAGTCTTATATAAATACTCAATGACCCCATGTGACCTACCCTAGTCCTATATAAGTACTCAATGACCACATGTGACCCCTCCATAGACCTTATAAGTACTCAATGATCCCATGTGACCCACCCTAGTCCTATATAAGGACTCAATGAAACCACGTGACCCCCCATGTCCTCTATAAGTACTCAATGACCCCATGTGACCCCCCCTAGTCCTATATAAGTACTCTATGATCCCATGTGACCCACCCTAGCCCTATATAAGTACTCAATGACCCCATGCGACCCCCCCATGTCCTATATAAGTACTCAATGACCCCATGTGACCCCCCCTAGTCCTATATAAGTACTCAATGACCCAGGTCAGCCACCCTAGTCCTATATAATTACACAATGACCCAATGTGACCCACCCTATTCCTATATAAGTACTCAATGACCCCATGTGACCCACCCTAGTCTTATATAAGTACTCAATGACCCCATGTGACCTACCCTAGTCCTATATAAGTACTCAATGACCACATGTGACCCCTCCATAGACCTATATAAGTACTCAATGATCCCATGTGACCCACCCTAGTCCTATATAAGTACTCAATGACCCCATGTGACCCACCCTAGTCCTATATATGTACCCAATGACCCCATGTGACCCCCCCTAGTCCTATATTAGTACTCATGACCCCATGTGACCCACCCTAGTCCTATATAAGTACTCAATGAACCCATGTGACCCACCCTAGTCCAATATAAGTACTCAATGACCCCATGTGACCCACCCAATTCCTATATAAGTACACAATGACCTCAGGTGACCCACCCTAGTCCTATATAAGTACTCAATGACCCCATGTGACCCCCCCTAGTCCTATATAAATATTCAATGACCCATCCTTAGTCCTATATAAGAATTCAATGACCCCATGTGACCAACATTAGTCCTATATAAGTACTCAATGACCCCATGTGACCCACCCTAGTCATATATATGTACTCAATGACCCCATGTGACCCCCCCTAGTCCCATATAAGTACTCAATGACCCCATGTGACCCACCCTAGTCCTATATAAGTACTCAATGACCCCATGTATCCCACCCTAGTCGTATGTAAGTTCTCCATGACGCCATGTGATCCACCCTAGTCCTATATAAGTACTCAATGACCCCATGTGACCCCTCCTAGTCCTATATAAGTACTCAATGACTCCAGGTCAGCCACCCTAGTCCTATATAAGTACTCAATGACCCCATGTGATCCTCCCTAGTCTTATATCAGTACTCAATGACCCCATGTGACCCACCCTAGTCCTATATACGTACTCAATGACCCCATGTGACCCACCCTATTCCTATATAAGTACTCAATGACCCCATGTGACCCACCCTAGTCTTATATAAGTACTCAATGACCCCATTTGACCCACCCTAGTCCTATATAAGTACTCAATGACGGCATGTGACCCACCTTAGACCTATATAAGTACTCAATGACCCCATGTGACCCCCCCTAGTCCTATATAAGTACTCAATGACCCCAGGTCAGCCACCCTAGTCCTATATAAGTACTCAATGACCCCATGTGACCCCCCCTAGTCCTATATAAGTACTCAATGACCCCAGGTCAGCCACCCTATTCCTATATAAGTATTCAATGACACCATGTGACCCCCCTAGTCCTATATAAGTACTCAATGACGGCATGTGACCCACCTAGACCTATATAAGTACTCAATGACCCCATGTGACCCCCCCTAGTCCTATATAAGTACTCAATGACCCCAGGTCAGCCACCCTAGTCCTATATAAGTACTCAATGACCCCATGTGACCCCCCCTAGTCCTATATAAGTACTCAATGACCCCAGGTCAGCCACCCTATTCCTATATAAGTACTCAATGACCCCATGTGACCCACCCTAGTCCTATATAAGTACTCAATGACCCCATGTGACCCCATCTAGTCTTATATAAGTACTCAATGACCCGAGGTCAGCCACCCTAGTCCTATATAAGTACTCAATGACGCCATGTGACCCACCCTAGTACTATATAAGTAGGCAATGACCTCATGTGACCCCCCCTAGTCTTATATAAGTACTCAATGACATCAGGTCAGCTACCCTAGTCCTATATAAGTACTCAATGACCCTATGTGACCCTCCTAGTCCTATATAAGTACTCAATGATACCATGTGACACACCCTAGTCCTATATAAGTACTCAATTAACCCATATGACCACCCCTAGTCCTATATAAGTACTTAATGACCCTAAGTGACCCCCACCCCCCCTAGTCCTATATAAGTACTCAATGACCCCATGTGACCCACCCTAGTCCTATATATGTACCCAATGACCCCATGTGACCCCCCCTAGTCCTATATTAGTACTCAATGACCCCATGTGACCCACCCTAGTCCTATATAAGTACTCAATGAACCCATGTGACCCACCCTAGTCCAATATAAGTACTCAATGACCCCATGTGACCCACCAATTCCTATATAAGTACACAATGACCTCAGGTGACCCACCTAGTCCTATATAAGTACTCAAAGACCCCATGTGACCCCCCCTAGTCCCCATATAAGTACTCAATGACCCCATGTGACCCACCCTAGTCCTATATAAGTACTCAATGACCCCATGTATCCCACCCTAGTCGTATGTAAGTTCTCCATGACGCCATGTGATCCACCCTAGTCCTATATAAGTACTCAATGACCCCATGTGACCCCTCCTAGTCCTATATAAGTACTCAATGACTCCAGGTCAGCCACCCTAGTCCTATATAAGTACTCAATGACCCCATGTGATCCTCCCTAGTCTTATATAAGTACTCAATGACCCCATGTGACCCACCCTAGTTCTATATAAGTACGCAATGACCCCATGTGACCCACCCTATTCCTATATAAGTACTCAATGACGGCATGTGACCCACCTTAGTCCTATATAAGTACTCAATGACCCCATGTGACCCCCCTAGTCCTATATAAGTACTCAATGACCTCAGGTCAGCCACCCTAGTCCTATATAAGTACTCAATGACCCCATGTGACCCCCCACTAGTCCTACATAAGTACTCAATGACCCCAGGTCAGCCACCCTAGTCCTATATAAGTACTCAATGACCCCATGTGACCCCCCCTAGACCTATATAAGTACTCAATGACCCCATGTGACCCCCCCGCCCCTAGTCCTGTATAAGTACTCAATGACCCCATGTGACCCACCCTATTCCTATATAAGTACTCAATGACCCCATGTGACCCACCCTAGTACTATATAAGTACTCAATGACTTCATGTGACCACACCTAGTCCTATCTAAGTACTCAATGACACTGTGTGACCCAGCCTAGTCCTATATAAGTACTCGAGGACCCTATGTGACCCACCCTAGTCCTATATAAGTACTCAATGACCCCATGTGACCCATCTAGTCTTATATAAGTACTCAATGACCCCAGGTCAGCCACCCTAGTCCTATATAAGTACTCAATGACCCCATGTGACCCACCCTAGTTCTATATAAGTACGCAATGACCCCATGTGACCCCATCTAGTCTTATATAAGTACTCAATGACCCCAGGTCAGCCACCCTAGTCCTATATAAGTACTCAATGACCCCATGTGACCCACCCTAGATCTATATAAGTACGCAATGACCCCATGTGACCCCATCTAGTCTTATATAAGTACTCAATGACCCCAGGTCAGCCACCCTAGTCCTATATAAGTACTCAATGACTTCATGTGACCACACCTAGTCCTATCTAAGTACTCAATGACCCCATGTGACCCACCCTAGTCCTATATAAGTACTCAATGACCCCATGTGACCCCATCTAGTCTTATATAAGTACTCAATGACCCCACGTCAGCCACCCTAGTCCTATATAAGTACTCAATGACCCCAGGTCAGCCACCCTACTCCTATATAAGTACTCAATGACCCCATGTGACCCACCCTAGTTCTATATAAGTACGCAATGACCTCATGTGACCCCCCTAGTCTTATATAAGTACTCAATGACCCCAGGTCAGCCACCCTAGTCCTATATAAGTACTCAATGACCCCATGTGACCCCTCCTTGTCCTATATAAGTACTCAATGATCCCATGTGACCCACCCTAGTCCTATATAAGTACTCAATTAACCCATGTGACCCAACCTAGTCCTATATAAGTACTCAATGACCCCATGTGACCACCCCCCCCATGTCCTATATAAGTACTAAATGACCCCATGTCTCCCACCCTAGTCGTATATAAGTTCTCCATGACGCCATGTGAGCCACCCTAGTCCTATATAAGTACTCAATGACACCATGTGACCCCCCCTAGTCCTATATAAGTACTCAATGACCTCAGGTCAGCCACCCTAGTCCTATATAAGTACTCAATGACCCCATGTGACCCCCCCTAGTCCTACATAAGTACTCAATGACCCCAGGTCAGCCACCCTAGTCCTATATAAGTACTCAATGACCCCATGTGACCCCCCTAGACCTATATAAGTACTCAATGACCCCATGTGACCCCCCCGCCCCTAGTCCTGTATAAGTACTCAATGACACCCATGTGACCCACCCTATTCCTATATAAGTACTCAATGAGCCCCATGTGACCCACCCTAGTACTATATAAGTACTCAATGACTTCATGTGACCACACCTAGTCCTATCTAAGTACTCAATGACACTGTGTGACCCAGCCTAGTCCTATATAAGTACTCGAGGACCCTATGTGACCCACCCTAGTCCTATATAAGTACTCAATGACCCCATGTGACCCCATCTAGTCTTATATAAGTACTCAATGACCCCAGGTCAGCCACCCTAGTCCTATATAAGTACTCAATGACCTCATGTGACCCACCCTAGTTTCTATATAAGTACGCAATGACCCCATGTGACCCCATCTAGTCTTAAATAAGTACTCAATGACCCCAGGTCAGCCACCCTAGTCCTATATAAGTACTCAATGACCCCATGTGACCCACCCTAGTTCTATATAAGTACGCAATGACCCCATGTGACCCACCCTATTCCTATATAAGTACTCAATGACGGCATGTGACCCACCTTAGTCCTATATAAGTACTCAATGACCCCATGTGACCCCCCCTAGTCCTATATAAGTACTCAATGACCCCATGTGACCCCCCCTAGTCCTATATAAGTACTCAATGACCCCAGGTCAGCCACCCTAGTCCTATATAAGTACTCAATGACCCCATGTGACCCCCCCTAGACCTATATAAGGTACTCAATGACCCCATGTGACCCCCCCCCCATGTCCTATATAAGTACTAAATGACCCCATGTCTCCCACCCTAGTCGTATATAAGTTCTCCATGACCCCATGTCTCCCACCCTAGTCGTATATAAGTTCTCCATGACGGCATGTGACCCACCTTAGTCCTATATAAGTACTCAATGACCCCATGTGACCCCCCCTAGTCCTATATAAGTACTCAATGACCCCAGGACAGCCACCCTAGTCCTATATAAGTACTCAATGACCCCATGTGACCCACCCTAGTCCTATATAAGTACTCAATGACCCCATGTGACCCACCCTATTCCTATATAAGTACTCAATGACGGCATGTGACCCACCTTAGTCCTATATAAGTACTCAATGACCCCCATGTGACCACCCCTAGTCCTATATAAGTACTCAATGACCCCAGGTCAGCCACCCTAGTCCTATATAAGTACTCAATGACCCCATGTGACCCCACCCCTAGTTCTATATAAGTACGCAATGACCTCATGTGACCCCCCTAGTCTTATATAAGTACTAAATGACCCCATGTCTCCCACCCTAGTCGTAAATAAGTTCTCCATGACGCCATGTGAGCCACCCAATTCCTATATAAGTACTCAATGACCCCATGTGACCCCCCCTAGTCCTATATAAGTACTCAATGACCTCAGATCAGCCCCCCTAGTCCTATATAAGTACTCAGTGACCCCCCCTAGTCCTATATAAGTACTCAATGACCCCATGTGACCCACCCTAGTCTTATATAAGTACTCAATGACCCCCATGTGACCCACCCTAGTACTATATAGTACTCAATGACTCCATGTGACCACACCTAGTCCTATCTAAGAACTCAATGACCCCGTTCGACCCAGTCTAGTCCCTATATAAGTACTCAATGACTCCAGGTCAGCCACCCTAGTCCTATATAAGTACTCAATGACCCCATGTGACCCCCCCCTAGTCCTATATAAGTACTCAATGACCCCATGTGACCCCCCTAGTCCTATATAAGTACTCAATGACCCCATGTGACCCCCCCTAGTCCTATATAAGTACTCAATGACCCCATGTGACCCACCCTATTCCTATATAAGTCCTCAATGACCCCATGTGACCCACCCTAGTCTTATATAAGTACTCAATGACCCCATGTGACCCCACCCTAGTCCTATATAAGTACTCAATGACGGCATGTGACCCACCTTAGTCCTATATAAGTACTCAATGACCCCATGTGACCCCCCCCTAGTCCTATATAAGTACTCAATGACCCCAGGTCAGCAACCCTAGTCCTATATAAGTACTCAATGACCCCATGTGGACCCCCCCTAGTTGTATATAAGTACCCAATGACCGCATGTCAGCCACCCTAGTCCTATATAAGTACTCAATGACCCCATGTGACCCCCCTAGTCCTATATAAGTACTCAATGACCCCATGTGACCCCCCATGTCCTATATAAGTACTAAATGACCCCATGTCTCCCACCCTAGTCGTATATAAGTTCTCCATGACGCCATGTGAGCCACCCTAGTCCTATATAAGTACTCAATGACCCCATGTGACCCCTCCTAGTCCTATATAAGTACTCAATGACCCCCAGGTCAGCCACCCTAGTCCTATATAAGTACTCAATGACCCCATGTGACCCCCCCTAGTCCTATATAAGTACTCTATGATCCCATGTGACCCACCCTAGCCCTATATAAGTACTCAATGACCCCATGCGACCCCCCCATGTCCTATATAAGTACTCAATGACCCCATGTGACCCCTCCTAGTCCTATATAAGTACTCAACGACCCATGTGACCCACCCTAGTCTTACATAAGTACTCAATGTCCCCATGTGTCCCACCCTAGTATTATATAAGTACTCATTGAATCCATGTGACCACACCTAGTCCTATCTAAGTACTCAATAACCCCGTGTGACCCAGCCTAGTCCTATATAAGTACTCGATGACCCCATGTGACCCACTCTAGTCCCATGTAAGGACTCAATGACCCCATGTGACCCACCCTATTCCAAAATAAATACTCAATGACCCCATGTGACCCCTCCTTAGTCCTATATAAGTACTCAATGACCCCATGTGATCCACCCTAGTCCTATATAAGTTCTCAATGACCCAATCTGACCCACCCTAGTCCTATATAAGTACTAAATGACCCCATGTCACCCACCCTAGTCCTATATAAGTTCACAATGACCCCATGTGACCCACCCTAGTCCTAAATAAGTACTCAATGACCCCATGTGACCCCCCTAGTCCTATATAAGTACTCAATGACCCCAGGTCAGCCACCCTAGTCCTATATAATTACACAATGACCCAATGTGACCCACCCTATTCCTATATAAGTACTCAATGACCCCATGTGACCCACCCTAGTCTTATATAAATACTCAATGACCCCATGTGACCTACCCTAGTCCTATATAAGTACTCAATGACCACATGTGACCCCTCCATAGACCTTATAAGTACTCAATGATCCCATGTGACCCACCCTAGTCCTATATAAGGACTCAATGAAACCACGTGACCCCCCATGTCCTCTATAAGTACTCAATGACCCCATGTAATCC